>NC_137674.1:10685331-10717831 GCF_963989245.1 Nansenia antarctica
ATGGGGATATAAACCATTTTCTGATGCTCCAAAAACACTGAAAGTAATTGTTTCCTACATGAATAATGTATAAAGCTATAAGTGGATTGGATTGTCCAATATCTCAATATGGTTGCCCTCTTCAGTCTGCCCTGTCATATTTTGACCAAATTGAGATATCTGCCTAACTCTACTCTCCTAACACTGCTGATTCACTGTGCATTATTGCCTATGCCATCCGAATGCTTGTTTACATTCCAAAATCACTATCTGCCCAAGTCATCTCTTTGACATAGGCATTTTTGACACTATCTACAAAGATGGCTCGGCTGACCACAAGTGAAGGATGACTTAGGCAATTATGTTATGAGGCTAATGATATGTAAAGAAAGACCTGAGGTCTACGACAGATGAAGACACTTTGGAGACAGTAGAAGCAGAGAAAAGCACGATGACAGATACAGAAGTATATATTTCACAGTTAAGCTTCACCAACACTAATGTCACCAACACTAATGCCAGGCAATAAAACAAATAAAACAAATACCTGTAATGGTAAAATGTGTTTTATTTGTCTACAGATCAAACAAGTGCAAAACAATATGAACACACACTGTGCTCAGATAAACAGTTGTTATGATGATATACCAATATATACATCTAAATCATATAAGAATAATATATCAAATCAAACCTATGATAATGGTTATCAAAATAGAAATCATCCAAATATTTCCTAAAAAAAACGAGTTTTTTGGCCCGCCACCACATGAGCAACGACTCTGGATGGAAGCTCATTCTCCCCTGGCTTGATGGCCAGACTTCCTGTGGGAGTTTCAGAAGCAGTGCATACTGTCTCTCTGTTCTGCCCTGCCTCCACAGACAGGGGCTGGAGCTGATTGGCTGGCTCTGTGGGTCCGATAGTGCATGAAACTCTGGACTGAAAGATGAAGTACCGCGTCACACACAAGAAGACTGTATCTTGTGACCATGGGTGCTGTGTCTGAGGGACAGTCAGACAGTGATCATGGGTGCTGTGTCTGAAGAGGTCTCTGGCTCTGGCTCACCGTACTCCTCCATCTCCTCCATCTCTGTCTCGTCCGGAGCCTTGCTGATTCTAAAACACACTTGTCTTTTCTCTTTCCCCTTCCTCCTCTCCCTCTCTCTCTCTGCCGATCCCCCTGTCTGCTGCTCCATCTCCAGCATGGCCTGAGTGCTCTCTCCTCTCTCCCCCGGTGCAAGGCCACTGTCCCTGGCTACGAAGACCAGCCCTGGCCCCCTCTTCCCTGGCATTATGTGGAGTAAAGAGAAGGCGTGCTCTGTGCCTCCGCTCTCAGTTATACACATGGGCGTTGGCGCGGGGTCTCTGTAGTTGTCCTGGGGCCTTTTGGGGGGCTCTGTCTTTTCCTTTTTGCTCAGGATGAAGTTGAAAAAGGCCGTCACCAGTAGCATGGTCCCTGGAATCACAGTGAAACCATCAGAGACTGGAACAGTACACTTAGTTCAAATACCTCTTTGTGCTCTCATCTGAGTGTTTAGCTGATCTGATCAACTCCTACCAATCCACTCGCACCCTCAGATCTAAAGATGCAGGATTGCTTGTCATCCCCCACACTAGAAAGAAAACAGCTGGAGATAGAGCGTTTTCTTATCGAGCGCCACATCTGTGGAATAGCCTGTCTGCCTTTGTTAGAGGGTCAGAGACAGTTACTACTCTTAGGACTAACCTCAATACCTACCTTTTAGAGGTGCATGCAGTTGCCCGTAGCAACTCCCACTCCCACTGCCTTTCCCCATGTAGATATTCTTATGTACCTAGTGATGTTTGTACATACAGTAAGTCAATCTGTGGGGCTTGTATTCCCAGCATCCAGAACAAGCACAACATGGTGTGTGTTTATTGCACTTTGTAGCTGAGTAACTGTCAGGTATGATAGTGTTATTAATGATATTACTTAGGGTAATGGTAATAATACTAATGTTATTGTGATAATGCTTGTACCTGGCTGGGAGAGTCATTGTACCTGGGATAACAGCATGCCACGCCAACACAGGGTGTAGGAAGCAGACCACTGACATGATGGAGTAGTAGAGAAACTTCTGGAAGCCACCAAGATGAGCCATTTTACGCCACAACACAAACACACGCCACCCTGGAGGACGACTAAGGGGTGGGGGGGGGGGGGGGGGGTGTTCAGTCAAGGAGATGAGGGGATTTCAGAAGCCTGCTCTATAATTTAAGGACAACAATACCAAAGAAAAGGTTCTTCGGATTGTCCCTGTAGGAGAACCATGTGTTAATGTTAATGTTGTTAATGTTAATTTTATTTATAATGCGCCCCCCATCCAACTTTTACATCGGCCCGGGAGTATGTGTGGTGGAACTGTTTTGGTGCCATGTAGAACCCTGTGGAAACCTTGATGGGTTCTTCTCCTACAGGGACAAGCCTTTTTTTCTTCTTCTATAAGTATAAGGAGTGGAGATAATGGGTTATCATACTCACGGCAGACACATGACCAGGAGAACATCCAGAAAGTAGGCCACCTCAAACAGCATCATACCAGCCGCTGAGATTCTGTTAGGGCAGATAATTATGACCAGATAAGACTTTGAATTAGCCTCAGTGAGAATTGCTGCTGTGGAGAATAGGAAGGCACTCAGAGTTTACAATAAATAGGTCAGATTCACTGTGATGCTTGGATCATTTTGGTAAGGAAATTCCCTTCCGTTCCATCACAGAGAGACATCTGACCTGAACCTTGTCCTTCCTCTATTGAAATAGGCCTCCTACAGTGGTACAGTACAGTGTGTGTGTGTGTGTGTGTGTGTGTGTGTGTGCGTGTGTCTGCATGTGTGTGTGTGTGTGTATGTGTGTGTGCGTGCGTTATAAACAGTACATTTCTCTACTCCTCAGGGAGATGCTTTCCTGTGGCATTGTGGGAATTTGGCCATGAGTCACAGAGATAAAGTGGGACAGTGGACCAGGGCCCAGCCGCTCCACATATTTGATCTGTTCCACCACCAGCACACCTGATTCAACTAATCAAGTTGAATTTGTTGAATCAGGTGTGCTGGCTGGCGGTGGAACAGATCAAATTTGTGGAGAGGAGAGGTTTGAGAACCACTGCTCTATGGCACCGACCTTCACTGCAGGAGGTCCCTCTAGTGGACAGTATGTGCCATAGCTTTATCCCACTGACCCAAGGGACATGCAGCTACTCAACTTTTGCCGTTGTGTCTGCAAACTGAGAGATACACGATTTCCCTTATTAAAATGTCCAAGGGGGTCTGGGGGTAATCTGTAATACATGGAATGCTTCCATGTTATGTCAGGTTGCCGTAAATAAGGAATGGACAGAGTTAGGGACATACTGTATCTTATCCAGGGAATCAAACATCCATTAATATGCCCACAAGATTACCCTCACCTTACTGTACTCTGTGTACACAAAATACAGTTGGCACCTTTTGACATATGGTATGGGAGTGCCTTGGAGTTACTGATTTCTGGAGGACGGTCTGTGATACATTGTCCCTCATCCTGTCCAAACAAATCCCACACTCACCAGCAGTACTATTACTAAATGACAGTTCAACCCTGGATTTAAATATCAAACAGAGACGCATCTGTCTGGCTGGCCTTACAGCGACCAAAAGGCTTATAGCTTGCAGGTGGAAGTCACCTCATTTCTTGACCACGCAGAGGTGGATCTTAGACTTCATGGTTTATGGGAATTTTGTATTTGTACTGGATTTTTGTTATTCTATTTCTTTTATATGTTACCACTCCCTTGTACCATTCCCTGAAATAAGAAAGAAAAATTTACCTGGACCTGCCCAAGGTGAAAAGTCAATGACAATACTCACAGCAGGTAGATGGCCAGGCTGTGGAAGTCTCCCTTTCGCAAGGTCTCCACTCCCACCGCACAAAGCACTGAGGAGGATAGACCCAGGTCACACTTACAAACACAAACACACAGGAACACACACACACACAGCTAACAACAGTAAGATACATTCACGTTCTGTATGCATATGACAGTAGTAACTCAAGGTTTGCAAAGTACCCACAATTTACTGTAAATTGTTTCTATGTGTGGCCACTAGGTGTCAGAGCAAGCCCACGTCTCAGTCTGTGTACTGCTGCTTCGTGACTGGAACATTATTTTATGACAAAAAATACAAAATTGTAATCCTCATTTCATAAATTAATTTAAACTTGCTGACAAGATCCACTTTGGGAAAGAATGGCAGATAAACTAAGTTAGGTTATAATAACTGACCAATTCGCTGGGAGGTAAAAGGGAGGTAAGTCGTTTTTAGTGGTGATCACCACAAACATGAGGAAGCTATTGGTCAGGCCTATTTACCAGAAATGAAGAGATGGAATCTGCAATGGGGGAATGAAGCTACATTTGGGGACTGTGGCGGAATGGTTTCTTAGAGTTTATTGAGTGTGGGTAGACTTAACGCTGTTTATTATAGGTCCTCCGGGAAAAACATGTACACACACTGTGACGGCCCTGGCCCCATATTGTGTCCTGGCCTGTAATAAACATCTGTTTCCCTGTCTGCAGAGAGTACTCCTGCTGGACAGGGTTACCAATCAGTGAAAGGCAGGTCAGCTGGTGGACAGCTGATTGTGCCCCACCTGGTTCCAGGATCCAGGGCATAAAAGATCTATGCAGGCCTCAGTATTGAGGCCCCCTTCTAGGCACCATTATTTTCTATTCTTTGTTTGTTCCTTGTTTCACACCATGCAACACTCACCTCACCACTTTCCACTACACTCACATTACACCACTGATTTACTGACTACCACACCTCATCTTATTATTGGCCTCATTTAGTTTACAATAAACATTTTCTTATCATTACTTACTAAGATCGTGTGTGTGTCTCCCGTTTTTGTCATGGTCATGAGCCTGGCCGTGACAAATTGGGGGCTCGTCCGGGATCAACCTGGCAAAGTGTGAGTTTGCCAGGGCATCGGTGAGGTACCTCGGTCGAGTGGTTGGTCATGGTAAAGTCTCTCTGGTCCAGGCTAAGGTGCAGGCTATAGAGCAGTACCCCAGACCTACCACTAAGAAAGAGCTGCAGCGTTTCTTAGGGCTAGTAGGCTATTATCGCAGCTTCTGTCGCAATTTTTCAACGGTAGTCACTCCACTTACTAACCTCCTGAGAGGTGACGCAATGTATGTTTGGAGTACAGAATGTCAACAGGCCTTTGTTAATGTTAGAGCTCTTCTTTGTGCTGCTCCAGTGTTGGCTGCTCCTCTTATGGATGAACCCTTCAAGTTACAGGTCGATGCCAGTCACGTGGGAGCAGGGGCGGTGCTTCTACAGACCGATGAATTTGGCATTGACAGACCTGTTAGTTTTTTTTCAAAAAAGTTCAACTCTTGTCAGCTCAATTATTCAGTAATTGAAAAGGAAGCCCTTGCCTTGGTCTGGGCTCTCCATCATTTTGATGTGTACATTATGTCCGGTCTCGCTCCATTGGTAGTCTTCACGGATCACAATCCGTTGATCTTTCTCAATTCTTTAAAGTGCCCTAACCAGAGACTGATTCGCTGGTCATTATTTTTACAATCATATACTCTGGACATACGTCACATAAAAGGGAAGGACAATGTAGTGGCAGATGCATTGTCCAGGGCCCCTTGTTAAAATTGTTTTTGTGTTAACTAATTTCCTGTTTTTACCCTTCTACTGTTCCTGCTCCTCTTAATTATGGCTTCATTGGTACCTGTTGCCGAGGTTGGAGTAATGGTGGTTGGTCCTGAATACAGGTGATTATATATTATTTCAGTGTTCCCTTTGGGACCCTGTTTCTATGGGAGGGGGTGTGACGGCCCTGGCCCCATATTGTGTCCTGGCCTGTAATAAACATCTGTTTCCCTGTCTGCAGAGAGTACTCCTGCTGGACAGGGTTACCAATCAGTGAAAGGCAGGTCAGCTGGTGGACAGCTGATTGTGCCCCACCTGGTTCCAGGATCCAGGGCATAAAAGATCTATGCAGGCCTCAGTATTGAGGCCCCCTTCTAGGCACCATTATTTTCTATTCTTTGTTTGTTCCTTGTTTCACACCATGCAACACTCACCTCACCACTTTCCACTACACTCACATTACACCACTGATTTACTGACTACCACACCTCATCTTATTATTGGCCTCATTTAGTTTACAATAAACATTTTCTTATCATTACTTACTAAGATCGTGTGTGTGTGTCTCCCGTTTTTGTCATGGTCATGAGCCTGGCCGTGACAACACACACACACACTGCTGCTGTGAAGGGCTGGTTATCAGCGAACCTTCTGCTATTAAATTCAGACAAGACTGAAATGATCAAATTCGGTCTAGCTAGACTAAATCATCCGAGTGATAGTCTTGTCTTGACCTTGGATGATTGTGTCATCCAGTGCAGGGAAAAGGTTAAAAATCTCGGTGTCATTTTGGATCAGAACCTCACATTTGACTCCCACATAAAGGGGGTGATAAAAATAGCATTCTTTCACCTCAGAAGAATTGGAAGAAGATTAGATCAATCCTTTCTTTTGAAGATGCTGAGGTTCTGATCCATTCTTTTGTGACATCCAGACTAGATTATTGCAATGTCCTTTTGTCGGGATTGCAAAAAAATAGTTTCCATGGCCTACAAATGGTCCAAAATGCTGCAGCTCGCATTTTGACTGGGTCCAAGAAATACGACCATATCTCACCAGTGGGCCCTACTGGCCTCCCTTCATTGGCTCCCTGTCCATGTTAGAGCGGACTTCAAGATGTTGCTACTATATAAAGCTATAAATGGCACTGCGCCTTCCTATTTAAAGGACCTTCTTGACCCATATGTGCCCTCAAGGGCTCTGCGCTCACAAGGCTCTGCCTTGCTGATTGTTCCTAGAGTCAGGAAAAAGACAATCGGTGAGCGTGAGCTTCTCCTCGCTTAACTTCACGTAGGTCTGACCATCACCCATCCTGGCGGCTGCACTGCTACAGGGGACAGAGAACGTTCACAATGACTCACAGTGACGATTTACACACAGTTAAAACTAAATGTTTTAAAACGATAGAATTATAGATAGATAGATAGATAGATAGACTTTATTTGTCATTGCTACAGTACAGGTACCAAACAACGAAATTTAGGAGGGGAGGCTCCCCTGGTGTTTAGGAAAGGAAAAAGAAACACATTTTAGAAAAAGCATAGATGCATAAAATCACAAGAAGGTAAGGAGCTGGTTTACACCAATAAAGGCTATGTACACAATCCACTGTACTATACTGCACAGATAGTCAACTAGGGTTGTCATATTGCACAAGAAAGTATTTTTTCACATTATTTTAAAGTGTCACAGTTTGCAGGCTTGAAAATGTACATGTTTGTGCCTCAGCACTAGCTGCCATACAATCCGTCCGGACTGTCCTGGGCCCAGAACTTAGGCCTTTGCTGTGTTCAGGGCCTTGACGGCCCTGTGGTAGAAGCTGTTCTTCAGTCTGTTTGTCTTAGCGGCCGGGGTCCTGTACCTCCTGTTCGAGGGCAGCTTGACAAAGTGTTCGTGCCCAGGGTGGGTCGGGTCCTTGGAGATCTTGGAGGCCCTCCTGAGACAGCGTGTTTTGTACAGCTCCTCCAGAGAGGGGGAGGGGGCGCCGGTGATCTTCTGTGCTGTTCTCACGACTCTCTGTAGCTCGTTTCTTATTTGGTTACATATTTGCAACTAGCTGCAACCATTTCGGGGCATGTTGGGAAAGACCTGAGAAGGTGTTCTAATGATTTTAATGGATATGCTTTACAATGTTTTCTGCTGTATTATAGGTAATTTACTTTTTCATTATCTTCCATGCGATTAATACCTACATGCATTGTAATGCAGCATAAACCATTGTGCAGCATATCCAGAAGAATATTTGCACACCTTTCCAGGTGTTTTCAAACACTTTCCTTTAATCGTGCCGTCTTGAGAGAACTGGAGCCTATGCCTACTGCTCTATAGAACAGTTGACAGTATTCACAACTCTCATTTAAGAATTAGATAATATGATATCCTATTGCTTTTGAATGACAGCTAGACTTTCTACTGTATCAATCAATGTTAAAGTGTGTGATGATGCTAGTGGAAAATCTGGAAACATTTATTTCTCTTTCTGTTTTCAAGAGGAATGGTCTAACTTCCAGTCCATCATTCCTTAGCTTTCACATTTGTTCATCAAAGTTGGGCAATTTCCCTTGAAAATACCCGAATTTTCCTGAGAAAATTCATCCCACAAGCTATTGGGATAAATCACATGTCCTGGTTGGAACGAGGCCAGATGAGCAACAGGAGAGCAGTGCATGACATGACTTGCCACTGCAGTACCAGGGCCAAAGCCTGGAGTGACAGTGGGGACACACAGAAGAAAGAGACATCAGATGGACCCAGTCACTGTGGACAGACAACCACTGATATACAACCACAACCACAACCACTGATATACAACCACAACCACTAACTACATTGTCCAAATCAGAGTTATCAAACGTACCGATAATCTCTGAACTGCATTTCTGTGCAATGATGTAGACATATTCCATTATCAAGTGTTTCATGTTACAATGCATTAAAATGCACACTTCATTTACATTATATACACAGAGGGTCTATGAACAGACACAGAAAGCTGTTGATTAGAGAGATGAGAGAGGACAATGTCTTTGTCTTTATGCAGGCTACAGAGCAGTATCCTCAGAATGTGAAAGTGAAATCTTTTGACTGTCCTTGAATACAAGGGTCCTTGACTGCCATAAACACTGGCCTTCCTGCATCCTCTTGGACTTTCATGTCGAGGGAGGGAGCGTCTTGGAGGGTATTTCCAGGCTGTGTGGAAACTCCAGAGCTTTGTGCGTGCTAGGGGAGGAGCTAGGGGAGAAGCTTGTGTGTATAAAGCAAGGACTGGCGGCTCCAGAGGTTTGTGTCAACCCTCAGTCCCAGTATGAAGCTCTGCCTGCAATCTGTTTGTCAGTTCGCTGCCTTAAGCCTCTGCTATTTACTGCTTAAAGGTAAGAACCGCTCTTTCTCTCTCTCTCTATCTATCTTGTCTGTCTGTACATGCAGTAGTCTAGAGTAGACAAAACCCCTCAACAGTAGACTTTCCAGTTACAGTAAAGGTATAGACTTCAAGCTAGGATTCTGGAGCTAGGATTCTGCCTTGAATAGAATTCATTGAATTGAATTGAAATGTATCCCTTATCCTGCTGTCCCTGTTTCTGTCTGCAGTGGACGAGGCGGAGAGCACTTTTGTTCCATGGAGGTGTCGGTGTCCAGTGACAAAGAAGGCGGTCAGGGGATCCATGATAGACCTCATAGTCACTCTGAAGGGCCCCAGCTGTGACAGAGATGAGATAAGGTGAGTACCTGATAATATACAGTATATCATGCACTACGTGTGCTGTATGCATGCATGCACACACAAAAACAGCAGAACAACTTGACTGTATTATTCCGTTCTCTCTCTCTCTTAGCTGCAGTGTATGTGTTATTAAATGTGGGGTCTGTGTGGGGTCTGTCTGTGTTTCAGGGTGGTTCTGAGGAAGAACAATGAGGTTCTGTGTGTGAGTCCAGAAGGACCTCAGGGGATACAGCTGATTCGATGCTGGAAGAGGTGAGGGACCGACATGCTCACTGAGCTGCCCACACACACACACACACACACACACACACACACACACACACACACACACACACACACACACACACACACAGAGGTTTTTAGTACATGTTTATGTGAGTGTGTGCGTTTCCCCTGATATTAAATCAGAGGCTGCACACACATCATCTGACTCCCATTCCCACATAGTCCCAACTTCCCTCCCAATTAGCCAGCTGAACACAGAACACAGTCCTGCCTGACCTCAACACACACACACGCACACGCGCACGCACACACACGCACACGCATGCACACACACACACACACACACACACACACACACACACACACACACACACATCAGCTAGAACAGTTAAGACTGCCAATGACAATGCTATGTTTACACACTGGGAGCAAACTACACCAGTATTGGTCAATGACCAACAAACAGCTGATACACACTCCAGCCCCCCATATACACTACAGATCAGCTATCACACAGCCCATAAATACTAGTCTGATATTTATGCAAGCTCAGAGTATACACACTGTATGTGTCTCAAAGATAAACGCTGTGTTAATTAAGCAATAATGCCAGACAGGTTGTGATTTATTGTTAATATTGTTCCAGGTAGGGGGAGTTAGTCATGACACGCAGCAGAGAGCTGGCAAACTCCTACCGAGTGACAATATTGACGATAAATCACAGCCTTGCTTTTATACAACGGTTACACAACAAATCTGAACATTGCGACAAGAAAACAATGCTTAAAGTATTTATTTTGTGACTTGGTGGTTTCTGCCCTGCACTGAGAAATATAGTTCCCAAAACTACAAATGTTGTTAATTAATTAATTAATTAATTTTGCCATTTAGCAGACGCTTTTAATCCAAAGCGACTTACAATTACGAATGACAGGGACATTCCCCCTGGAGTAACTGAGGGCTAAGTGCCTTACTCAAGGGCACACTAGTAGTGGTGTGGTTTCAGGCGGGATTTGAACTCACAACCTTCCGATCACAAGTCCAACTCACTATCCACTAGACCACCACTATCCCACCCTGTTGTCATGGGAACCTGATAGACAAATCTACTGTGGCGTAGGAATATCATAATAGGTGATGAATGATTTAACTGTGACATTGTCGTGATTAAATCACCGCTTCGAATGCCTCTCGGCCAATCACGACGATACGTGTTTTCATCGACCCGTTGTATAACCAGGCCTGCCTTTTATTCTCAGGGCTACTGAGGAGGGACGCAATGTGAAGCTGTGTCTGGGGAGGAGGAGGAAGAAGGCCCAGCAGCCACGACTCAGGAAAATCTGGGGGAAAGGGGGACACAACCCGCTGAGACCCCGAAACCACGAGACGTAACAGCCAGCCAGAGGAAAACTTCACCACTACAGCATGTGAGGGAGTGAGGGGACGCAACGCCGGGACCCTAACCCTGGCTCAGGGTGGACCGACAGACAGACAGACAGACAACACTACTGCAATGTGGAGTAGAGAGAGGACAACTCCTGTTCTCCTGGCCTACAATAGAGATTGATGTACTATAGCATTTGACTCTCTCTGAGAGTAGTAGGCACTTTGCATTCTAGTGTTAACCCTTCCCTGTAGACCAACTTGAATAGTTATCAAGTTTTAAGGAGATAAAGATAAACCGATTCGTTTTATCTCCTCTTGTGGGAGATTGAGCTTGATGGTGTCAGGTTGCGTAGACAAGACTCTGACTCTGTCTCAGTCAGTTTGATCATTAACAGGCCAGGAACAAAGGCACTATTGAAATAGTGAATCTGGTTGTGTGTTAAGTCAAAGATGGCTGCCATGGTGTGACTTCATTTTATATCGATTTATGTTTGCTTTTCATACCAACTTTTGTATTTTTCTACCATGCTATTTTACAATAAAAATCCAACTGATATTACTGATTTGTCTGTCTTTGTGACCTATCTACTATACATTGTCTTCATATCAGAGCCATTGATAGATTCACCCAAGTCCCTGATACACTAGGATATGAGAGGTCACTCATAACAGAGCATTTGAAAAACACAGTACTTATAGCCAGTACTCAAATTGTAAAAGAAAACCAGGGGGGATGGTGGATTTTATCATATGGGGACAATTTTAGCATCCCCACAGAATCAGTGACTTCAGTGTCAGTGACTTGGTAAAAATGTCATTGCATGTATGCGTGCCACCTTGCCCACAGTATTTTACTCAATATGCGCAAAACTAAAAGTTGAAATAGCAGTAATACCACATTCATTGATAAAATGACATAAGGGATGGAAAGGGGGGACGGCAGTTTTAGAAGGGGGATGATTTTGACTGTTTTTATTTCAAGGGGGATGCCATCCCCCCTCATCCCCCCTCAACTCGAGTACTGTTTATAGAACAATACAAACATTAAGAATTGCCAAGTAGTTGGCAGCAGAGATGTTTATGGTGAGATTTGTATTTGCTTTTCGGGTGTATCTTATTCCATCAACTACAGGAATACGATACACCCGAAAAGCCAATACAAATCTCACCACAAACATCTCTGCTGCCAACTTGGCAATTCTTTGTGTAATGTTTCTATTGTTCTATTGTTCTAAGTACTGTGTTTTTCAATCTATATGGGAAATCCTGGTTTAAGGGAGCATACATCCCAATGTAGTTACAGTACTAGTAACTGTAGTGAATAACTACAGCCTATGCACTCTCTGTATCCATATGATGGTAGAGGATAGATGGTATTTGATTTAATAAAGCGTTAAGTGCTGTGCAAGTGAAAGTTAAACAGGCTTTGAGAAGCTTTGAAAAGCCACAGCAGTAAAGTGAGAGGGCGCTGAACACAAAGGGGAGGGGTAGTGTAGAGATAAGTTTCACGGAAACTCTGGAGTTTATTGTAAATCATGTGACAGGGAAGGCCTCTGGATATGGGCATACAGGAAACGTATGCACGCACATGCTCACGCACGCGCACGCACGCACACACACACACACACACACACACACACACACACACACACACACACACACACACACAGCTCTCCTGCACAGACCTGTATTGGAGCCATGGGAGATTTCAGATATGTTATCTTGATTCATTAGTCAATAACAGCCATGTAGTGACATGAAATAAAATGTTATCAAATACAAAAGAGAAACTGGTGTTAATGTTTGGACATGCCAAAGACCATGCCAATTCCTAACTGTGCACTGTGCTGGGATCACTGTTTCTCTCTTTCTGTGTTTTCAACTAACTGTGAATTGCTACTGTAAGCAAGATTGGAATACATTCAAACCTAACTAAACTGATTTATTATTAACACATGAGAAAGATGTTTCCTGTCAAACATTCTGTTCCTCTGAGAGAGGCAGAGTGCCAAGAAGAGATGGATGGGTGAGGGAGGAGAGGAAGGGAAGGACAGAGGGGATGAGAGGGTCAAACACCAGCAGATGAATATCAGCTAAATAATGAAGATATATGGCCAGTAACAGTGGAAAAGTACTACCAGCTTAATCTTATGACTGCACAAATGATGTGACGGAACACTGACCAGAAACACTTTTGTTCTCAACTGTCTCACTTTTGGGTACCCTGAAATAGGAGGACTATCCATACATAATGAATAGTCAAACATATTATGAGGCCGACATTTCATAAACATAGCCCAAACCTCAAAATCCTCCAAAATTAACAATTTGGAACATAATTAAAAGCAAAGAAAGCACTGGTCAGCAGAAATCGCAAACCGCCTGGTAGACGGACTTCTATATTGGATGACCGAAGAATGTTCACCATGATTAAGAACCCCCCCCCCCTAAACAACTGTCCCACGCATCAGGAACATTCTCCAGGAGGCAGGCAGAGTCAGACTAACATCTGCGTCAGGAACATTCTCCAGGAGGTAGGCAGAGTCAGACTAACATCTGCAGAAGACTTCACCAGCAGAACCACAGAGGCTACCCTGCAAGGTACAAACCACTAGTCAGTCAAAAAAACAGGATGGCCAGGTTATGGTCGGCTAAAAAGTACCTAAAAGTGGAAAAAAAAGTATTGTGAACAGATTAGAAAGATTGACATTTACCAGAGTGATGGTAAAAGTAAAGTGTGTAGAAAAAAGGAATCCCCAATATTAATATATAATTAATATTTATAATTAATTAATATAACATCTAATATATAACAACAACAAAACAAAAAAACTAAAACTTTTCTTCCTTCCTCTAGCACTGTCACTGGCTTTACTTCTACTGTAATCTGTGAAACATGGTAGAGAGGGGGTGTTATGGTTTGGGCATGTTTAGTTTCCACCAGAACTGGCCAACTTGTCTTTATTGATGATGTAACTGATTAATTCTGAAGTGTGCAGAAACTTCGTGTCAGCCCAAGTACAAGCAAATGTCTCCAAACTCATTGGCTGGCGCTTCATCATACAGCAAGACAATTAGCAACTAGGTTTTTGTGTTAGAGGTTACAGTGTCTGTAGCTAACAGTTGTCCTACCTGTCTGGTCTTGTATCAGGTGAACCAAAGAGCAATTAATCTGGCCAAGCTCAAGGCCCTCGTAAAAGTTGCTCAACGTGTTCTACTCTGAGATAACGTTAATTGCAGTATTGTTATAGGAAGTTACCATGCCTCTTAGATCATTTGGGTCATACAAGATCAGTTCCCATTGGGGTTGATGTGAAGACACTGCCACCTAGTGATAAAACTACACACTGCACTGGAACTAATCATCTTTCCCAGTTCGTTCAGCTGAATGCCTGTAACAACAGTTTTAATACTCAGACCCAATCAAAGAGGGCTTAGGATACCAACTGAAACTGTTTCAGTTACAAATCCACATTTAAAAAAAAATGTTTACATGGTCTAAAAATGGACTCCATCTAAAAAGAGCTTTACATTGCCTAACTGTGGTAACTTATCCACTTTATTGTTTATTCTTCTTCGGCGTATGGGTTGTTGTTTCCTCTCCACTCCACCAGGCTCGGGGCCGAGGGGCTACCCTTTTACCACCCCGAGACCTGGTTGAGGGGCTCACCCGGGCTATTATTATAACCGGGTTATTGTCTATAACCATGAGGTATGATATTAATTCCCAGAGTGAATCCTGCCCTATAGGCATTAGTTAAGTCACTGGGTTCTGTTAGTTCCACAGTGATTCTACAGGACACCCGTAGTGAGGTTAATCCATTAACCCTGCCCTGTGGACGACCTGCTCAATAAATCACAGCCTTTATCCCCGAGACGCCTACATCCCCCCCAGGCTCAGGCTGATCCAGCCAGTAGGTGTGTGAGCAGTGTGTGTCTGACCAAGACCTGGCTGGTACAACTGAGTCACAGTGGAATCTTTTGCTTTCTGATATCAGTGTACGTGCACTAAAACAAACTGTATATGTTGGGCTTTAAGGGCTGACAAGCATCTCAAATATAAACACAGCTGAAATGAATGAGTATGTGTGTGTGTTTTCACATCAGAGATAGTCTGCTTCATAGTGCAGCAGTGTTAATATGATGGATTTGCAGCTATACAGTTCCAAATTGCAGACACCACATCCGGAGCTGTAATAACCCTGATAATAAATAATACAATAATAAGAACACAAAATATTATATATAATATAATAATAATGTGCCCTTTTAATTGAACCCCCCCCCCCCATCTAAACATGCTACAGTGGTACACAGCTGACACTACATAGGACAGGGTCAACGAGGAACACTGTTATTTTAAAAAGGTCCTACAATGTGTGGTGCCCTCAGCCTCAGGCCTGGAGTACATTATTTCTCTGCCCTGATCCACCTTCATCCAGGAAGACCAAAGACAGGAGAGATGAATAATGGCATCCAGGATGGTCATTCTCTCATACATATTCATACACATTAATGGTTATATAAATCTTCCATAAGGGTTTCAGTCTGTGTCACCATTCATATTAATTATTCAACCAGTGCACATGGCTTTCCCAGAAGTACAGTAGACAGTAAGAAGTAAATTGTGCGAGTAAAATGTGGAGAAGGTAGAGGTCGCCCCACACCACTGACACTGGGTCAGATATTTATTCCCACACAATTGAAAGGTAAAAAATTGTGGTTGCGGGGGGCCATACTTGGGCATGCTCTGTGGACAAAGGACCCTCAGACCGCGGAGGTCACCTAATTAGAATCGGGCCGGCCAGAGAGACCCCCTTCCCTCTCACACACAGCTGCGACCAGCCGTATAGATTTGGTCTTCGTGCATAACGCGTAAACGTCTGTGACTGACAGCTCAAAAAGCAGAATTAATTAAGTATGCTACTCGAGCAGAGACGCACTAAAATCCGCATCGAATGCAATCAGAAAACACATTTAAAAAGTAAATCTATAACTGCATCCGTCGATTTCTGGCAACATATCGTGAGCTTAGAATGATAAGGTTCTATCTCCGTTTAGGGCAGTTCAGAGATATTGAGCGTCAAAGTTTTTACATTCCATTATGTTTTATGAGATGGAACCTTTGTATTTTATTAATTACTAACCCCCCCCCAAATCAACATTTTAAAAATAACACCACACAGGCATTAATAAACACCTAATGGATCAGATTATGTAAAAAAAACTCAATTTTGACAAAAATTGAGATAGAACCTTATAATTCTAACGTCACGATATTCCACCGATCTACTGTACAAAATAAATACATAAATAAAAACCTCCACCCGGTGGAGCGTGCTTGAAAGTTACGCTGCTATCTATAGACACCACAAACAGAATATTTGTCAATCATTTAGGCTACCGAATACATGGAGAATGATGAAAAGAAAAGATCTCCATAGTTGTTTTGGTACCGGTGCGTTTGTCATTTAGGCTACAGTAAAGTCTTAGTCAAAGCATGACACTTGGGAAAATAGTGTTAATAGTACGAACGATCAAAATAATAAAGTCTGCGGACACACACAGAAACACAAAACACATATAGACAAACAACTATAACTGGCGGCTCATCATTGCTTTGAAAGGATGCACATTGGTGCGACTGCACTGAATAAACTGTCAACTATTTAACTCTGTAGCTAAATGCAATTTACCATTCCAGGGGCGTCACTCCTTTGTAGTAAAAAAAATCTCGCAGTCTCTGTTTTCTAGTATTCGTTATATCCACTTATCGCTCATCACTTGTCTGTCCGCTGGAAGACGGTCTGGCTCGAAATCGGGCTACGGCTGGGTGAATGACAGCCGTGTCAACCAATGGAGGGGCTCACTGACAAGCCAAAGCCAATCAGATTCGTCTGTGGGCGGGCTATTCTCGTATAGGTACCTCTTTTTTTCTTTCTTCTTTTTTTTTTTTATCAAGGAGCCCATGAATCAGTTGCAGACCTGCAAGCGCGTGAACGCAAAACTGCATCAGCCATGTATTTAGGCCTAATCATTGTTCAAATCGTGACATTTATCTTCTTTAAGACATTAGGACATTTGAAATGTATTTGGGAAATACTATTGCACTAGGCCTATGCAGGTAAATATCAAATTAAAATGTTGTGCAGACCTCCAGATCTTAGGTGCATGTCCATATCCCTTCATCTGCACTGACTTGTGGAAGCAAATGTCCACTAGGCATCTGGCATGTCAATAAACTCCGATTATTTCAGGGACAAAGTTACCCTATAATCTACTAGCCTGTCTTTTCATATAGGCGCAGATAAAGGAGAGAAGAGGCGTTAGAGGAAACCACAGTTAACTATAGAGACGTAGCCCTCACATCCTGTTTTTGAGCCTGGAGATACCATCTTGGAAATTATCACACCAGGAGCTAATGGTATAACAGTACCTTAGGAAGTGTGTGTGTGTGTGTGTGTGTGTGTGTGTGTGTGTGTGTGTGTGTGTGTGTGTGTGTGTGTGTGTGTCTCGTGTGTGTGCGTGTGTGTGTGTGAGAGAGTGAGTGAGTGCATGTGTGTGTGTGTGTGTGTGTGTGTGTGTGTGTGTGTGTGTGTGTGTGTCAGGTCAGTCTGAGCTGGTGGTCAATGGAGGAAGTCAATTGTTCCAACAGTTTGTTTCAGAGGATATGACAGAGCACATCCCAAATAAGGAAATAATATGTTTTGAAGGGTGAGGAAGTATGTGGAAGCAAATTGTAAATGTCGAGGCAGAGTGTTCACATCTTTCTTGAGTTCCATGTCACACAGATTAATATAGGTCAGTCAGTCAGTCATTTATTCTGGCCTATTCAGGAGGACAATACAGCCCAGGGTTATGGACCAGCAGGCCTCTCAGCAGACTCCGGACAAAGAGCCCCTGTTCTGTTCTGTTGTGTTCTGTAGATATACCTCTGGTGTCCTCTGTGGCTCAAATGGTAGAGCATGCACACTAACAACGCTTAGGTTGGCTGAGATTCCCGCTGGGACCATATAAACAGAAAAATGTATGCACTCACAGCAATGTAAGTCGCTTTGGAGAAAAGCATCATCTAAATGGCATATCTACAGTATATATGTTACGGTACATGTGGGAATACGGTACATGTGGGAAAACTAGGGTTAGGGTTAGGGTTAGGTGCTACTGTTAAGCCACGGTGGCGAGGGGGCTCAAGGACACGACAACGGAGGCAGAATACTGTGAAGCCCCGTAGGGTATTTATTTACAGTGGAAAAACTGAAAGGATGAGTCCGGGGGTTTCAACCTGGCGGGCTGGCGGTAGTGGTTGGCGTGGGCTGTGGAGGAACAGAAAAACAGGGTAAGTCTCCACGGTAGGCCAGTACATAAGATATAAACGAATCACAAAGTTAGGCACGAGAGCAAAGTTCACGACTAGTCACAGAGGATACTTGCCAGGTCATTCTTAGGGAAGAACTGACGATGAATGAAGGGAGTCCAGGGTAGATGTAGCCAGAGGGTTGATTGGGAGTGGAGACAGGTGTGTTGGTTTGGCTGTGGCTGGATAACCCTCCAATCACCGGGAACGAGCTTCACCTGCGGCGGAGAGCACGCTGTGCTCGAGTTGTGGGGGCGGGTGCTCGAGCTGTGGGGGCGGGGGAGGGCGTATGTGAAGGCCCAGCCGTAACAGGACCCCCCCCCGAGGGGGAGCCTCCTGGCGACCGGCCCGGAGCCTCCGGGTGGGCCCGATAGAAGTCCCTGAGGAGGACTGGGGACATGATCTGGGACCGGGGAATCCAGCTCCGTTCCTCTGGGCCATATCCTTCCCAGTCCACCAGGTACTGGAAACCCCGGCCACAGCGACGAACCCTGAGGATCTTCCTTACCGCCCACTGGGGGTGGCCATCCACCAACTGAGGAGGGGGCGGTGCAGGGGCTGGTGGCATCAGGTCGCTGGCGACATGGGGCTTAACCCGGGAGACGTGGAACACCGGGTGGATCCGACGGAGGGAGTGAGGGAGGACCAGCCGGATGGCAGCGGGGTTGATGACCCGGTCGATGGCGTAGGGGCCGATGTATCTCGACGCCAACTTCCGGGAGGGGACATTGAGGGGGAGATCCGCCGTGGAGAGCCAGACCCTCTGGCCCACCTGGTACACCGGAGCTGGAGTGCGACGACGGTTGGCGCTTCGGGTAGTTCGGGCGGTGGCCCGAAGCAAGGCCGAGCGTACGGAGGTCCAGACCCGACGACAGCGAAGGAGGTGTGCCTGGACCGATGGTACCGACGCTTCGCCCTCCTGGGTAGAAAGCAGGGGTGGCTGGTACCCCAAGGAGCACTCGAAGGGGGACCGGCCGGTGGCTTCATTTACCATGGCGTTCAGAGAGTACTCCACCCAGGGTAGGTCCTTGCTCCAGGAGGATGGATGGAGGGAGGACATGCAGCGGAGTGCCGACTCCAGGCTCTGGTTGGCTCTCTCCGCCTGCCCATTGGTCTGGGGATGGTAGCCGGAGGAGAGGCTGGTCGTGGCCCCAATCCCAGAACAGAAGGCCTGCCACACCTTGGATGTGAACTGGGGGCCACGGTCGGAAACCACATCCTGGGGAAGCCCGTAAAGGCGGAAGACGTGGGTGGTGAGTAGCTCTGCCGTCTCCGCCGAGGTCGGTAGCTTTGCCAGAGCTACCAACCGCACGGACTTGGAGAAGCGGTCCACGATGGTAAGGATGACCGTGTTGCCTAGAGACTGGGGAAGGCCGGTCACGAAGTCCATGGCGAGGTGGGACCACGGTCGACCGGGCACGGGTAGAGGCCGCAGCAGTCCTGAAGGCGGCCGGTGGGATGCCTTGCTGCGAGCGCAGGTAGGGCAGGCCGAGACGAACTCCCTGACGTTCGCGGCCATGGTGGACCACCAGAACCGCCGGCGCAGGAAGGACAGTGTGCGTAGGGCCCCAGGATGGCAGGCGAAGCGGCTGGCGTGGCCCCACTGCATCACCTTGGTCCTGACGGCGTCCGGGACGAAGAGACGGCCGGGGGACCCCGGTCGGGGATCTGGCTGGGTGCGCTGTGCAGCTCTGACCACCGCCTCGATCTCCAGGGTGACCACTCCAACGACCCGGGAGGATGGAACGATGGTGTCAGGAGTGGTGGGTTCCTCCTCTGCAGCATGGAGTCGAGAGAGGGAGTCCGCCTTGGCGTTCAGGGAGCCCGGACGGAACGTGAGGAGGAAGTTGAACCGCCCGAGGAACAGGGCCCAGCGTGCCTGACGGGAGTTCAACCGCCTGGCTGACTTGATGTAGGTCAGGTTCTTATGGTCCGACCAGACGGTGAAGGGGTGCTCTGCGCCCTCCAGCCAGTGCCGCCACTCGTGGAACGCCTCCACCACCGCCAGCAGCTCGCGGTTCCCGATGTCATAGTTGGCCTCGGCGGAGGTATAACGGCGGGAGTAGAAGGCGCAGGGGTGCACGGTCTGGTCCTCCGACTGTTGAGAGAGCACACCACCGACGCCTGTGTCTGAGGCGTCCACCTCCACAATGAAGGGCCTAGAGGGGTCTGGGTTTATCAGGACCGGCGCCGAGGTGAAGAGCCTCTTCAGTTCACTGAAGGCCGCGCTGGCTGCAGGTGTCCATGTGAACTGGCGCAGGGGGGAGGTGAGGGCAGTGAGGGGGGCGGCTACCCGGCTGAAGTCCCGGATGAATCGCCGGTAAAAGTTGGCAAAGCCGAGGAAGGACTGCAGCTGTTTCCGGGTGGTAGGTTGGCCCCACTCGACGACGGCCTGAGTCTTCTTGGGGTCAGGGCGAGTCAACCCACCCTCCACGATGAGACCCAGGAACTCCACAGAGTGAGTGTGGAAGGAGCATTTCTCAGCCTTAATAAAAAGGCGATTCTCCAGTAGGCGCTGGAGGACTAGGCGGACATGTTGGATGTGCTCCTCAGGGTTCCTGGAGAATACTAAGATGTCATCTAAGTAGAGGACGACAAAGATGTCCAGCATGTCCCTGAGGACGTCGTTCATGAGGGCCTGAAAGACAGAGGGGGCGTTAGTGAGACCGAAGGGCATGACGAGATACTCATAGTGGCCACGGGGGGTCTTGAACGCCGTCTTCCACTCGTCACCCTCACGAATCCGGACCAGATGGTAGGCGTTCCGGAGGTCCAGCTTAGTGAAGATGGTGGCCCCAAGGAGGGGCTCAAAGTTGGAGCTCATGAGGGGGAGAGGATAGGTGTTCCGGACGGTGATGGCATTGAGCTCACGGTAGTCAATGCATGGCCTGAGGGTTCCATCCTTCTTCTTAACGAAGAAAAACCCCGCTGCCACCGGGGAGTGTGATGGACGGATGAGCCCCTCAGCCAGACAGTCGGAGATGTAGGTGTCCATGGCTGCCTTCTCCGGGGGGGCAAGGTTGTAGAGGCGACTGACTGGAAGTTTGTTGCCAGGGCGGAGCTCGACGGCACAGTCGTAGGGCCGGTGAGGGGGCAGGGTGCGAGCACGCTCCTTGCTGAAGGCCTCTCCGAGGTCGTGGTAGACCTCTGGGATGGAGGAGAGGTCAGGGGGAGCCGGAGGCGGTCGCAGAGGCGATGAGGGGGTATGGGCGGCACGGAGGCACCGGGCGTAACATGCGGTACTCCAGCTCAGGATACGTCCCTCACCATAGCTGACATGGGGAATGTGGAGCTCGAGCCACGGTCGTCCCAGGATGAGCGGGGACTGGGGGGTCTTGAGGATGTAGAACCGGATCTCCTCCACATGGTTCCCAGAGACGGTCAAGGAGAGGGGTGTAGAGCGGTGGGTGAGAGGCCCCAGGCTGTGTCCGTCTAGGGCTGAGACGGAGAGGGGGGTCTCGAGGGCAACGAGGGGAATGGCAGCTGAGCGGGCCAGCTGGGCGTCCATGAAGTTCT
Source organism: Nansenia antarctica (assembly GCF_963989245.1). Lineage (NCBI taxonomy): Eukaryota > Metazoa > Chordata > Actinopteri > Argentiniformes > Microstomatidae > Nansenia > Nansenia antarctica. The sequence continues at coordinate 10,707,187 of NC_137674.1, forward strand.
CGTCTGCTCCCGAGTCAATGATGGCCTCGACCGTGAGGTTCTGCCCCTGCCAGGAGAGGGTGACAGAGAACCTGGCTGGGCTGGTGGTAGGTGGGGATTGAGAGACACGGCTCACCCGGATTCCCCCTTCGGGTGAGCCTGCCCTTTTGATAGGGACGGGCAGGTGTCACGGAGGTGTCCCTTCTCTCCACAGTAGAGGCACAGGCCCTGGGCCCTTCTCCTCTCCTTCTCCGCCGTGGTGAGGCGGGCTCGACCAAGCTGCATCGGCTCCTCGCCAGTGGATGGGGTGTAGGTCGACTCCCGTGCGGAGGAGGGGTTGGCTGTGACGATAGGGTCCTGGGGGCGTGGCGAGCTGGTCTGGTAGCGCCCTCTCTCTCTCCGACGCTCCCGGGAGCGCTCGTCAACGTCGATGGCTAGGGCCACTAGTTCGTCCAGGGTGGCGGGTCTGTCCCGGACGAGCTCGTCCTTGATGACCTCACTCAGCCCCTGGCGGAAAGCAGATCGCAGTGCCCTGTCATTCCATCCGCTTCCGGCTGCCAGGGTGCGAAACTCGGTAGAGTAGGCCGCCGCGGTCCGGTTCCCCTGGTGGAGTGACATCAGTCGCGCCCCGACCTCCTGTCCTGCAGTGGGGTGGTCGAAAACCCTCTTGAACTCCGTGAGGAAGGTAGCGTAGTCACCGAACAGGTCAGGGCGGGCGCAGAGGGTGGCCTGGACCCAATTCAGGGCGTCGCCGGTGGTGAGGTTGGTGATAAACGCCACCTGGGCTGCCGGCGACCAGAACTGGCTGGGCTGATGCGAGAACACCAACTCACACTGGAGGATGAAGCCTCGGAACTGGGCGAAGACTCCGTCGAAGGGGCGGGGGCTGGCTAGGTGGGGCTCCCGTGGCTGTCCAGTAGGTGGTGCCGGTAGCTGGGCAGGGTCAGGGAGAGCAGGGGGGGGGGCAAAGGCTGCGAGCGCGGCCACCTGTGCCGTAAGCGCTTGGGTCGTAGTGATGAGGTGCTGCATCTGGGTGGCGCGGTGCTCCTGGTTAGCCTCCTGGGTTGTAATGCGAGTGTTCAGGGCCTGGCACGCTGTAGCGGCCGCCTGGAGGAGGTGAGTGTGTTCAGCGAGGATTTGGATAGCCGTCGGACCGGATCCAGGGGTGGGAGATGGTGCCCGGTCCTTCGTGTCGTCTGAGCCCAATTGCATGGTCAGTTCTTCTGTTAAGCCACGGTGGCGAGGGGGCTCAAGGACACGACAACGGAGGCAGAATACTGTGAAGCCCCGTAGGGTATTTATTTACAGTGGAAAAACTGAAAGGATGAGTCCGGGGGTTTCAACCTGGCGGGCTGGCGGTAGTGGTTGGCGTGGGCTGTGGAGGAACAGAAAAACAGGGTAAGTCTCCACGGTAGGCCAGTACATAAGATATAAACGAATCACAAAGTTAGGCACGAGAGCAAAGTTCACGACTAGTCACAGAGGATACTTGCCAGGTCATTCTTAGGGAAGAACTGACGATGAATGAAGGGAGTCCAGGGTAGATGTAGCCAGAGGGTTGATTGGGAGTGGAGACAGGTGTGTTGGTTTGGCTGTGGCTGGATAACCCTCCAATCACCGGGAACGAGCTTCACCTGCGGCGGAGAGCACGCTGTGCTCGAGTTGTGGGGGCGGGTGCTCGAGCTGTGGGGGCGGGGGAGGGCGTATGTGAAGGCCCAGCCGTAACAGCTACGTCGATTTGGTACATGTTGGCATGTCTAACCCTAACCCTAACCCTAATCCTAATCCTATCCCTAACCCTACCCCTACCCCTAACCCTAACCCTAACCTTAACCGTAGCACCCTAGCACCTAACCCTAACCCTAGTTTTCCCACATGTACCGTGTTCCCACATGTACCGTAACATATACACTCACTGAACACTTCATGAGGAACACCACAAGATGTTGGAAACATTCCTTTGAGATTCTGATCCATGATGACATGATTGCAGATTTTTCAGGGGCACTTTGAAGCGTTCTATCACATCCCCAAAGGTGTTCTATTGGATTCAGATCCGGTGATTAGGAAGGCCACTGAAGAACACTGGACTCATTGTCATGTTCATGAAACCATGGAGACAACCTTTCTTTATGACATGGTGCATTATCATGCTGGAAGTAGCCATTAGAAGATGGGTACAATGTGGCCGTGAAGGGATGCACATGGTCGGCAACAATACTTAAATAGGCTGTGGCATTCAAGCGATGATTGATTGGTATTAATGGGCACAATGTGTGCCAAGAAAACGTTCCCCACACCATTAAGATAATTGCATGAATGAGAAGCTGTACAGGTCTTCCTAATAAAGTGTCCGTTGAGTGTATACAGATCACCATCATTACATCATCTGATCCCACCAGACCTGAATGAGATCTCCCGGCTTTGCCACTCTCCACAATACAAATCAAATACTGTCAATGTTATGAGGAGCGTATCCAGAAGTGCAGATTCCTTGTATGCTCAGAGATAGGGATGTTTGGTGGAATGGGGGCAACCCTGACCATCATACACACACATACAGTACACACACACACACACACACACACACACACACACACGCACACTAACAGGAGTCAGGATGACTCTGAGGGATTCCAGAGGTGTGGGGGTTTGTCTGATAATGGGTCTGTTGCCTGGCCCCAGAGCCCAGCTAGGTACTGTCTGATGAATGACTTTTGGTTCTCCTATTGATTCTCCCTTTCTTCTTGATGTTTGTGAGAGTTGTGTGAGTGTGAGTGTGTGTGTGTGTGTGTGTGTGTGTGTGTGTGTGTGTGTGTGTGTGTGAGTAAGTGAGTGAGTGTGTCTTCTCTCCATCTTTGAAGTGGGAGAAAGATACTTGCTTAAAGGTATACTATACCCACAAAGCTACAGTCCAGACAGCTCTACACACAGAGAGAGAGAGAGAGAGAGAGAGAGAGAGAGAGAGAGAGAGAGAGAGAGAGAGCGAGAGAGAGAGAGAGAGAGAGAAAAAGGGAGACAGAGAGGGAGAGCGCAAGAGAGTGAGTGAGAGAGTGTGTGTGAATAAGTGAATACTAGTATTGATTCATGTAGAGAACAGACAAAGAAATGTCTGGAGGGCACTATATCAAATCGATCTGATACTGTGTGCAGTATGTTTTAGTTATCTAGAAAGCAAGTGTACAGTGATTCATGTTTTTGAGGTAACACTGATTCAGGTATATGTTTGTTGGTAATAAAAAACACACATAGTCCTAATTTATTTGTGTCCCAGAAAGTCTTTACACGAGTAATTACGGTAATCTTTGTGGTAGTGAACTTGATATCACACAGGGAAATGTTTACAGACGTTTAAAGTTTCAATAACCTTATACTGTTAAAAAGGCATGTGACTGTACCTAAAACATTACCACATGACAATGAACAAAGAGAGGAAAAGGATCCTGTGCTACGACATGGACCGAGTGCAATCTACAGAGCATTGTAAGTGCACGTGCATTGCAAAATATAAATCACGATTGTGGGGGAAAACATTTTCTAAGAGTATGAATTTGGCTGTTTGAGAGAAGCTTAGAATCCTAAGAAGCCTGCCCCCAGTGGTGAGTACATGTTGTTAGACGGACAGTAGACCAACATTCAGCACTATAGAATAATAATCATAATAATACATTTGATTTATAAAAGCACTTTACATATAAAATCTCAGAGTGCTACACACAGGAAGATAAAGCAAAAAACATTTTCAATTAAAAGGCTAAAAAAAGGCTCTATTAAAAAGGTGGGTTTTAAGGCCTCGTTTAAAAGCATCCACAGACTGTGGTGCCCTTAGGTGGTCAGGGAGAGCATTCCACAGCCTGGGAGCAGCCGAGCAGAAGGCCTGATCTCCCATCGTGCGGAGCTTGGTCCTGGGGGTCTTGAGGAGGCTGGTGGCAGTAGAACGGAGGGTGCGTGAGGAGGTCTGAGGGGTATGGAGGAGTTCCTTGAGGTAGGGGGGGGCAGTTCCATGGATGCACTGGTGGGTGAGGAGGGAGACCTTGAATTCAATTCTGAGGGAGACGGGGAGGCAGTGAAGTGATTTGAGGATGGGGGTGATGTGATCATATTTGAAGATATAGAAGGTATCAAAGCTGTGCGCTGCAAAACCTTGTTAGTGCATAAGTGGTGGTGCTCATTTAGAATTTTCTGTATTTTGTGGCTTTTGACTAGCCATAACCTCATGCTTAAAACAGGAATGCACTGCCCCAGCACGCGTGTGCATATGTGTCACACACACGCACACACAGACACAGACACAGACACAGACACAGACACAGACACAGACACAGACACAGACGCACACGCACACGCACACGCACACGCACACGCACACGCACACGCACACGCACACGCACACACAGACACAGACACAGACACAGACACAGACACAGACACAGACACAGACACAGACACAGACACAGACACAGACACAGACACACACACAGACACACACACACACACACACACACAGACACACACACACACACACACACACACACACACACACACACACACAGAGTGGATGTACACACAAAATGCTGTTTAATATAACACTCTTGAATGGGGATATAAACCATTTTCTGATGTTCCAAAAACACTGAAAGTAATTATTTCCTACATGAATAATGTATAAAGCTATAAGTGGATTGGATTGTCCAATATCTCAATATGGTTGCCCTCTTCAGTCTGCCCTGGGCCTCAAATCCTCTAGCCCTTCTGGGACATACACATTTTCGTTAGCCTCATAGCATAATTGCCTAAGTCATATTTTGACCAAATTGAGATATCTGCCTAACTCTACTCTCCTAACACTGCTGATTCACTGTGCATTATTGCCTATGCCATCCGAATGCTTGTTTACATTCCAAAATCACTATCTGCCCAAGTCATCTCTTTGACATAGGCATTTTTGACACTATCTACAAAGATGGCTCGGCTGACCACAAGTGAAGGATGACTTAGGCAATTATGTTATGAGGCTAACGATATGTAAAGACCTGAGGTCTACGACAGATGAAGACACTTTGGAGACAGTAGAAGCAGAGAAAAGCACGATGACAGATACAGAAGTATATATTTCACAGTTAAGCTTCACCAACACTAATGTCACCAACACTAATGCCAGGCAATAAAACAAATAAAACAAATACCGGTAATGGTAAAATGTGTTTTATTTGTCTACAGATCAAACAAGTGCAAAACAATATGAACACACACTGTGCTCAGATAAACAGTTGTTATGATGATATACCAATATACATCTAAATCATATGAATGAATGAATGAATGATGTGAATGAATGAATGAATGAATGAATGAATGAATGAATGATTCATTCATTCATTCATTCATTCAGATAAACAGTTGTTATGATGATATACCAATATATACATCTAAATCATATAAGAATAATATATCAAATCAAACCTATGATAATGGTTATCAAAATAGAAATCATCCAAATATTTCCTAAAAAAAACGAGTTTTTTGGCCCGCCACCACATGAGCAACGACTCTGGATGGAAGCTCATTCTCCCCTGGCTTGATGGCCAGACTTCCTGTGGGAGTTTCAGAAGCAGTGCATACTGTCTCTCTGTTCTGCCCTGCCTCCACGGACAGGGGCTGGAGCTGATTGGCTGGCTCTGTGGGTCCGATAGTGCATGAAACTCTGGACTGAAAGATGAAGTACCGCGTCACACACAAGAAGACTGTATCTTGTGACCATGGGTGCTGTGTCTGAGGGACAGTCAGACAGTGATCATGGTTGCTGTGTCTGAAGAGGTCTCTGGCTCTGGCTCACCGTACTCCTCCATCTCCTCCATCTCTGTCTCGTCCGGAGCCTTGCTGATTCTAAAACACACTTGTCTTTTCTCTTTCCCCTTCCTCCTCTCCCTCTCTCTTTCTGCCGATCCCCCTGTCTGCTGCTCCATCTCCAGCATGGCCTGAGTGCTCTCTCCTCTCTCCCCCGGTGCAAGGCCACTGTCCCTGGCTACGAAGACCAGCCCTGGCCCCCTCTTCCCTGGCATTATGTGGAGTAAAGAGAAGGCGTGCTCTGTGCCTCCGCTCTCAGTTATACACATGGGCGTTGGCGCGGGGTCTCTGTAGTTGTCCTGGGGCCTTTTGGGGGGCTCTGTCTTTTCCTTTTTGCTCAGGATGAAGTTGAAAAAGGCCGTCACCAGTAGCATGGTCCCTGGAATCACAGTGAAACCATCAGAGACTGGAACAGTACACTTAGTTCAAATACCTCTTTGTGCTCTCATCTGAGTGTTTAGCTGATCTGATCAACTCCTACCAATCCACTCGCACCCTCAGATCTAAAGATGCAGGATTGCTTGTCATCCCCCACACTAGAAAGAAAACAGCTGGAGATAGAGCGTTTTCTTATCGAGCGCCACATCTGTGGAATAGCCTGTCTGCCTTTGTTAGAGGGTCAGAGACAGTTACTACTCTTAGGACTAACCTCAATACCTACCTTTTAGAGGTGCATGCAGTTGCCCGTAGCAACTCCCACTCCCACTGCCTTTCCCCATGTAGATATTCTTATGTACCTAGTGATGTTTGTACATACAGTAAGTCAATCTGTGGGGCTTGTATTCCCAGCATCCAGAACAAGCACAACATGGTGTGTGTTTATTGCACTTTGTATGAATGAATGAATGGTCTTTATTGTCATTGATATAGTACAGGTACCAAACAACGAAATTTGGGAGGGGGGGCTCCCCTGGTGCTAGGAAAGAAAAAAAAACAAAAAAAACAAGAAGGGAAAGGAGCTGGTTTACATAAATAAAGGCTATGTACACTATCCACTATACTATACTGTACAGATAAAACTGTACTATACTATACTGTACAGATAAAACTGTAGCTGAGTAACTGTCAGGTATGATAGTGTTATTAATGATATTACTTAGGGTAATGGTAATAATACTAATGTTATTGTGATAATGCTTGTACCTGGCTGGGAGAGTCATTGTACCTGGGATAACAGCATGCCACGCCAACACAGGGTGTAGGAAGCAGACCACTGACATGATGGAGTAGTAGAGAAACTTCTGGAAGCCACCAAGATGAGCCATCTTACGCCACAACACAAACACACGCCACCCTGGAGGACGACTAAGGGGGGGGGGGTTCAGTCAAGGAGATGAGGGGATTTCAGAAGCCTGTTGTATAATTTAAGTACAACAATACCAAAGAAAAGGTTCTTCGGATTGTCCCTGTAGGAGAACCATGTGTGGTGGAACTGTTTTGGTGCCATGTAGAACCCTGTGGAAACCTTGATGGGTTCTTCTCCTACAGGGACAAGGCTTTTTTTCTTCTTCTATAAGTATAAGGAGTGGAGATAATGGGTTATCATACTCACGGCAGACACATGACCAGGAGAACATCCAGAAAGTAGGCCACCTCAAACAGCGTCATACCAGCCGCTGAGATTCTGTTAGGGCAGATATGACCAGATAAGATTCTGTTAGGGCAGATATGACCAGATAAGATTCTGTTAGGGCAGATATGACCAGATAAGATTCTGTTAGGGCAGATATGACCAGATAAGACTTTGAATTAGCCTCAGTGACAATTGCTGCTGTGGAGAATAGGAAGGCACTCAGAGTTTACAATAAATAGGTCAGATTCACTGTGATGCTTGGATCATTTTGGTAAGGAAATTCCCTTCCGTTCCATCACAGAGAGACATCTGACCTGAACCTTGTCCTTCCTCTATTGAAATAGGCCTCCTACAGTGGTACAGTACAGTGTGTGTGTGTGTGTGTGTGTGTGTGTATATATATGTGTGTGCATGTCTGCATGTGTGTGTGTGTGTGTGTGTGTGTGTGTGTGTGTGTGTGTGTGTGTGTGCGTTATAAACAGTACATTTCTCTACTCCTCAGGGAGATGCTTTCCTGTGGCATTGTGGGAATTTGGCCATGAGTCACAGAGATAAAGTGGGACAGTGGACCTGGCCTCTCTTTAGCCTCCCCCAGTCTCCCCCTGCACCCCTGGTCTCTCTTTAGATGCTGTGACACCTGGTCTCTCCCATCCTCCATCTTTCTCCCGTGATCTCTATTCTCTATGGCGGTGGTTCTCAAACCTCTCCTCTGGGACCCCCAGCCGCTCCACATATTTGATCTGTTCCACCGCCAGCACACCTGATTCAACCAATCAAGTTGAATTAGTTGAATCAGGTGTGCTGGCGGTGGAACAGATCAAATATGTGGAGAGGAGAGGTTTGAGAACCACTGCTCTATGGCACCGACCTTCACTGCAGGAGGTCCCTCTAGTGGACAGTATGTGCCATAGCTTTATCCCACTGACCCAAGGGACATGCAGCTACTCAACGTTTGCCGTTGTGTCTGCAAACTGAGAGATACACGATTTCCCTTATTAAAATGTCCAAGGGGGTCTGGGGTTAATCTGTAATACATGGAATGCTTCCATGTTATGTCAGGTTGCCGTAAATAAGGAATGGACAGAGTTAGGGACATACTGTATCTTATCCAGGGAATCAAACATCCATTAATATGCCCACAAGATTACCCTCACCTAACTGTACTCTGTGTACACAAAATACAGTTGGCACCTTTTTACATATGTTATGGGAGTGCCTTGGAGGACGGTTTCTGGAGGACGGTCTTTGATACATTGTCCCTCATCCTGTCCAAACAAATCCCACACTCACCAGCAGTACTATTACTAAATGACAGTTCAACCCTGGATTTAAATATCAAACAGAGATGCATCTGGCTGGCTGGCCTTACAGCGGCCAAAAGGCTTATAGCTTGCAGGTGGAAGTCACCCCATTTCTTGACCACGCAGAGGTGGATCTTAGACTTCATGGTTTATGGGAATTTTGTATTTGTACTGGATTTTTGTTATTCTATTTCTCTTATATGTTACCACTCCCTTGTACCATTCCCTGAAATAAGAAAGAATATTTTACCTGGACCTGCCCAAGGTGAAAAGTCAATGACAATACTCACAGCAGGTAGATGGCCAGGCTGTGGAAGTCTCCCTTTCGCAAGGTCTCCACTCCCACCGCACAAAGCACTGAGGAGGATAGACCCAGGTCACACTTACAAACACAAACACACAGGAACACACACACGCACGCACACACACAGCTAACAACAGTAAGATACATTCACATTCTGTATGCATATGACAGTAAGGTTTGCAAAGTACCCACAATTTACTGTAAATTGTTTCAATGTGTGGCCACTAGGTGTCAGAGCAAGCCCACGTCTCAGTCTGTGTACTGCTGCTTAGTGACTGGAACATTATTTTATGACTGAAAATTGTAATCCTCATTTCATAAATTAATTTAAACTTGCTGACAAGAACCACTTTGGGAAAGAATGGCAGATAAACTAAGTTATGTTATAATAACTGACCAATTCGCTGGGAGGTAAAAGGGAGGTAAGTCGTTTTTAGTGGTGATCACCACAAACATGAGGAAGCTATTGGTCAGGCCTATTTACCAGAAATGAAGAGATGGAATCTGCAATGGGGGAATGAAGCTACATTTGGGGACTGTGGCGGAATGGTTTCTTAGAGTTTATTGAGTGTGGGTAGACTTAACGCTGTTTATTATAGGTCCTCCGGGAAAAACATGTACACGCACACACACACACACACACACACACACACACACACACACACACACACACCCACACACACACCCCCACACACACACACACACACACACACACACACACACACACACACACACACACACACACACACACACACACACACACACACACACACACAATTGAATACTTTATTTGTATCATATTACACAAACTGCTGCTGTGAAGGGCTGGTTATCAGCGAACTTTCTGCTATTAAATTCAGACAAGACTGAAATGATCAAATTCGGTCCAGCTAGACTAAATCATCCAAGTGATAGTCTTGTCTTGACCTTGGATGATTGTGTCATCCAGTGCAGGGACAAGGTTAAAAATCTCGGTGTCATTTTGGATCAGAACCTCACATTTGACTCCCACATAAAGGGGGTGATAAAAATAGCATTCTTTCACCTCAGAAGAATTGCTAAGATAATAATAATAATAATTTTGCCATTTAGCAGACGCTTTAAATCCAAAGCGATTTACAATTACAAATTACAGGGACATTCCCCCTGGAGTAACTGAGGGCTAAATGCCTTACTCAAGGGCACACTAGTAGTGGTGTGGTTTCAGGCGGGATTTGAACTCACAACCTTCCGATCACAAGTCCAACTCACTATCCACTAGACCACCACTACCACCACTACCCCATAGATTAGATCAATCCTTTCTTTTGAAGATGCTGAGGTTCTGATCCATTCTTTTGTGACATCCAGACTAGATTATTGCAATGTCCTTTTGTCGGGATTGCCAAAAAAGAGTTTCCATGGCATACAAATGGTCCAAAATGCTGCAGCTCGCATTTTGACTGGGTCAAAGAAATACGACCATATCTCACCAGTACTGGCCTCCCTTCATTGGCTCCCTGTCCATGTCAGAGCGGACTTCAAGATGTTGCTACTAGCATATAAAGCTATAAATGGCACTGCGCCTTCCTATTTAAAGGACCTTCTTGACCCCTATGTGCCCTCAAGGGCTCTGCGCTCACAAGGCTCTGCCCTGCTGAT
>NC_137674.1:10722831-10762831 GCF_963989245.1 Nansenia antarctica
ATTCACCTCTGATCAATTAATATACAGACAAAATGTACAGACATACCCAAAAGAAAATCATGTCTGTTTGTGGAAATACCACATCACAAAATACCAGATTTCCAAACAAAGAGCATCTATGATACGTTCTCCTCTCTATGTAACAATGCACCAACATGAGCGGCTGTTGTGAAATGACATGTGTATTAGGTCTATGGGACTATTCTGCACAAATAAACAGGCACACTTTTGTGTGTGTGTGTGTGTGTGTGTGTGTGTGTGTGTGTGTGTGTGTGTGTGTGTGCTTGGAATGGTTGGCATTTATGACGACTGAGGTATCTCTGGTTACAATGTGATAAGTGGTGCTCTGTGGCTCAGTCGGTGGGGCATGGCACTAACAACATCTAGATTGGGGGTTTGATTCCCCGCTGGGACCATGTATGCTGAAAATGTATGCACTCACTGCAGCGTAAATTGCTTTGGATAAAAGGGTCAGCTAAATGGCATATAAGTCCTGTCAGTTGAAAGAATTAGAGAGTTACTCATGACTGTAAACTACAGCAAACATTACAGACTCACACGACATGTTTTCTTCAGTGCAGTTTCATTACTGCAGTGATGAGAGAAACAGATGGATTGAGAGGGAAACGGGGGGGGGTTAGTGAAAGCTTCACTCCCACTCCCAAAGTGTGTTCTCCCTCCCGCCCCCCCCCACCCCAGGGGGTCAATCAGAGAACACTGTCTAGTAATGTACAGGAGGACAGGTGCATGGAGAATGTCTGTGGCTGCGTACCGTGGTAGGTGTTAGAACTACAACTGATTGACTAGTGAAAGTGGTATCATGTGTTACAGTATAAATACAGGTCCATGTTTTCATTCGGTCTGTCCAGCTCCAGACAGAGGATCTGACACGTCCACAGCTCACACTCTCACCAGACGGGTCTGTGCCCCCTCCCTCACCCACACCCCACCCACTATGCTGAAGCAGGGCCTCATACCTCATATTCACCTTTCTCTCGTCTCACTCGCCCCTCCTCTTTTCCTGTTGGGAGGGGGCTAGGCGAGCCATGGCACCCTGCCTCCCCTGCCCCCCGCCTCCCCTCCCCTCTCCAACCACAGTCTCAGTCCCCCATGGACGTCTGTTAGTCGTCCGAACCAAGACAAACAGCTTTAATCTTGATTGCGAAAAAAATGCTAGCTTTATTACCCTTCTCATAAATTCTCTGGAATAACCTTGCGCAGGCCCAGTTATCTGTGTAACTGAGACGCACAGTGCACAGCAACATTTACTAACATGTGAGAATAATTACTTACATAATTATTACAAATAGTATTACAGTGGGCTTAGCCGATTCTATCTCACTCCAAACTACAACCATCTACCCTCTCCTGTGCCTCCCCAACAAACACACTCAAACATAGCTCCCTTAAAATGGTACGGGACAAGATTTACAGTTAACACACAGAAGAACAAAAAACTGTGCTAGAGAGTCACCCTGTGGTTGTAGGAGTGCACTACATTTGTAAAAAAAACAACAACCCAACATAAGAGGTTGTAAAACCAGTGACGTTGACATAGTGATGGGGGCTTTGAGTGTAAACCCATGAGCTCTCCTCTACGCCTGTGTTCTCCGTCCCCTCTGTGTGTCTGTGTCATATCCTCAAGATACCCCGACACACCAGTGACACATCGGGGAGGGCCGGGTGAGTCAGAGAGGGGAGAGGGGTGAGTCAGAGGACAGACAGGGTATATGGTATGCACGCGGCCTGTGTGAAGTCCCAGTGCGGCCGGAGAGCAGGCGGGAGGCAGGCGAGGAGGCACGTAGCTGCGATGCAAAGTGAGTCGGACGGAGTCAGACCCCCCAGCGAGTCTGGGCTGCAGTACAGTGTACTTACAGAGGCCTCTGTTTTCTCTGTGTGAAAACCAACCTGTGTAACGATGCCAGCACCACAAGAGCCTCCTCATACCTCCAACCTACTCCTTCTCATACCTCCAGTCTATTCCTTTCTCAGCGTCTCGAAACCAGAATCGGACCCCCGTACAGCTGAGGTGGGAGGACAGAAACCTGGACCAGCACACTGCAGTTTCGTTTTTTAATTGGGACTTTCAAAAGAGCAGCCAGGGTCCAACAACATCTTTCCCTCCCTCCCACACTTACAGTACGTTTCAGAGAGAAGGAGTGAGCCTTGGCCCAGAGGTGTGAGGGCCGGGGGGTCATGACTCATTCATTCTGGATGCAAATGAGCTGGCTGATGTTTTCTCAACACAGAGAAAACATACAAATGACCTTACTGTGTGTGTGCCTGCAGTGTGCGTGCGTGTGTGTGCAGATTTTCCATGTCAGCACGCTGACCTGGCTTGAGCAATTTTGGCAACAAACACTTTCTCACCTAATTGCCAAAAAACCTCCACATTGAAATCTCCTTTCCAAAGCTAATGTTATTCTACTACATTTGCATGGCTGTTTCAGCTGGAGGCTCTTATTATAAGTGTGTTATGTCATTGTAAGTTTAGATCATCATAGCTAATTAGCTAATGACTTGGATCTGCTGTGCGTATTGAGCGGTGGTATCAGAGGTCTCAGAGAGGTGAACGTGTTGGGTGATCTATACATCCTCTACCTTATGAGACTGCACACAGTGAGCACTGCTGTCCTCTCCTCTCCTCTTGTCTACCCTCCTCTCCTCCCTTCTCCCATAAACCAGAGGGGCAGAATTCACAGTATTCCAAAGTTTATTTTGAAGGCTTGAGGGCTTCACTTTCAGCAGTCAGGCTGGTCCAGTGATGTGTCTATGCTGGTGTGTTATCTTGAGTGGAGACAGGGCCAGAGTTCCTCCTCACACACACACTATCATAGGGAGTTAGCTTCTTTTCACAGGCCATGTAGCGCCAACACTACGCCTGTTATCCTTATATTGGCATTGTGAGGCGGAGAGCCAAATAAAAGACCTAATGTGATTGGATCTTCCTCGGAAATTCTATTGAGCCTGAGAAAGCTCCTCCTTCGCCACCACATGGTTGTTTTTCATTTCTGTCCCAGAGTTGTCACACTACCGTGTCATGGCACCGCACTACCGCCCCCCTCTCACGGGTGTGGGGGGTCTGTAACTCTCTGTAAGCTCCTTACAGTAGGACAAATAGATTGCAACGTTTGGTAAAACCTCTATAAGACCAGCGGTATTCTTTCCCCCCCAAAATACAGTACCAGTCAAAAGTTTGGACACACTTTTGACTGGTACTGTATATATACTGTACATGTGCTACATTACTGTATATCATTACTTAATCCTTCCCACGATAGCATTTCGAAGGGTGCATTATTTCATTGCATGCAGTAAAATGGTTTCATAATGCAGTAATATATTTCTTTAATGGCCTCCATATATGAGCCATAAAAAGTTCAGCGGGCTTTCAGCTGCAGTTCAGCTGCGTTCACATACCATGGGGGCAGAAGAAAAGCTTTTACAGTAATCTGGCGTGTTCGTTGTGAGCTAGGACTCAGAGACAGAGAGGTATATCAATAATAATATCATATTAAGATATATTATTATCCATGAGGGGTAGAGAGGAGAGAGAGAGAAAGGTAGAGAGAGTGGGAGAGAGAGAGAGAGAAAGGGAGAGAGAGAGAGAGAGAGTGAAAGATGGGGGGATAGTCTCTTAAATCAGTCAGGGGATCGTTGCTCCCCAGCAGGGAGGGAGGGATTGTTCAGACAGAAAGAGAGGAGGGAGGGGACGAGAGCTAAGAGCACCCTGACAGTTGGCGGAAGGGAGGACGGGATGTCATTCCTTACTCAGGATACACTGGTATTTATCGCATATATCCTGTGTCTGTTTGTCTAGGTGTGAGAGTGTGTCTATACTCCGCTAACCTGCAGACTTTGGGTGACCCTCACACAGCGACGTTCTCTAAAGATGTTTAGGGGCCTGATGGGGGAGGCGCTTGCATTAGGAGTGGGATAATAGAGCACACTGCAGCCAGCAATAATGACTTCATGGGGTCTCTGTATTGCTTACTCTTAAACGTAAAGGCCTTGTCATCTGTTTTAAACATGTTTCAGGACACTAACATTACAGTTCATATGCAGTACATCAACGTTTAAGTCAAATGTTGTCAAGTTCAGTGAAAGCCCACGTTACTGCTGTCCACATAAACATATGCGTTCCATTACCGTGTCTCAGACTCCGTCTGAGTCCCCAGCCTATTGACGACGATGGAACATGTTCACACCAGAGGTAAGAGAGAGTGATTACCGAGGAGCCTGAACCTCAGGCGTGATGTTTATGTTCTGTCTTACTGGAAGGTGTTCGACACGTGCTCACTCTGATAAATGCCTTCATTAAGGAAGCGAAGGTATTTTACAGCTTTAGTGAAAATAAACAGAGGAGAGAGAGCAATACACTAATATCCCAGGTGTATGTGTCAAGGGTGCGTGTGTGTGTGTGTGTGTGTGTGTGTGTGTGTGTGCCCATGTCAGGGCCAAGGAACGGGAGTGCATTAGCGAGGCAGCCAGTGACGTGTTTCCTTTAGTGCCATTTGAACATACATCAGGAGTGCGTTTGGAGCGCTTATGGGTCACTATGGATCTGACTGGGGAGAGTCGAGGAAGAGGAGATGTGTCCCTCTTCTGAGGTCATCTGTGAGCCACTGAGACAGTTGGTGTGTAGAAAAAACGACGTAGCTTAGTGGATCTGTGAATCTGTCTGTCAACGGGTCTTTGGTGAAAGTGTCCGCAAATTGTTGATTGAAGAGACGGTTCACGATATTAGACTTTTCCCAGTTGTTGGCACTGATGTAGAACTGTCCAGATGCATTATTTGTTATTAAGCAGACACAGCTGTGTGTCTGGCCAGCCTCAGCTCACTGTAACGCAAGCTTAAAGGGGCGATAAGCCTCTATAAAGACGTACGTACGTGTATACATTTCGTAACCTTCAAAGCTAAGAATAAAGTGAAAAATCCCTCGAGCGGAAACTTCACCTATTAGAGAAGCGGCATAATGTAAACGATATTACACTATTTTACTAAATATCATATCAAAGAGCCAATTATCGTCATTCAATCATTTTCATATGGCTGTGTTTACTTCAGCGTTTAATAGTAGAGTGGTCAGGGTTGGGGTGAGGCTTTAAGCCTGGTTAAGTGGTTCCATACATGGGGTGGTGGGGTTTCAGGAACCACAGGCTACCCACTAACTACACTAGAGATGGGGGGGGGGGGGGGGGGGTCCAAGGCTGGCGGGAGCATGATAGAAATATTACCCCAGCCAATACACACACAAATACGTCGAGGCACACACGCACACATGTGACACATAAACACAGTGTACAACAAGTGTGTGAAGCAAATTGAAATGGAAAAGTCGGAATTATGCTCTAATACGTGTCTGGAGAGTAAACTCAGATATGTTTATACGTTATGGGACCGACAGCTCTAAAAGGGGATGTGAGAGTGGAAACATTTATGGAACAAAACATGCAAAACCCATAATCACACAGACACGTTTACTGTAACTTGATTATTAAATCAGATCAGTCCGTTAAATAGGCTACGGGGGGGAACGCGCTGGACTCTCTGGGCCGCCGTTTGAAACTCTCTGTAGACTACGGGTTGGCTTACACTCCAATCCTCAAGCCCTTAATCTAATCAACTGTATTCATGTATCCTACATGATTTATTCTTAATGCTCAAATGAGTATTTGATTAGCCAGAGCTGATGACAGAAACTCGCATTACAGGCTGACAGCCAGAAACCAGTGCATGCGGATATCTACTCTCCTGGGTCATTAAAGACCACGTGTTGTGTGTGTGTGTGTGTGTGTGTGTGTGTGTGTGTGTGTGTGCTTGCGAGGGGGTGCATATACAGTATGTGGGTGTCTCATAATCTGGGAGAGAACAGGGGGAGCATTTGCGGAAGGCTCTGTGAGTATGTCCAAAGTGAAGATACATGTCACAAACAACTGATGATATTCTAACACAGTAATTGAGGTTTCTAAATCTATAGCACAGACACTGAAGGGAAGGAAGGTGATATAAGATGCAGTCTAAACATTCCATCCAACTGTTTAAATGTCTGGTTCACTTTCCCTGAGATGAATACACAGTCATGCGAAAAATGCTTTTAAAGATTTGTGTGTTACTTGTTTGAGCTACAAATACATTTACTGAATGTAAACCATGCCAAAGTGAGAAGTGAAGCAGGGATTGACCATGGGGAAGGAGAGAAGGAGGGGGGGGGGGGGGGGTGAGAGGAAAGAGAAAAGGGGAACACATGAAGTGAAGATGGATGAGAGTGTGGCTGCTGTCACAATGAAATGCCCCTTCTCTCTTTCTCTCTCTCTCTCTCTCTCTCTCTCTCTCTCTCTCTCTCTCTCTCTCTCTCTCTGTATGTTCCATCTCTTCCCCATCTGAGGGTGTTTGTCAAACAGATCGATCGGCCGCCTGGACTCTAGGTCCCTGTCGCTCACCCCTAACCCCTGACCCCTGACCCTGGGTTGGCCACACAGAAGTGCTGACTCAGCAGGGTCATGGCCACGTTATAACCTACAGCAGCCTCTCTCTTCTCTCCCTCTCCCTTATTAGTAGTACTGGAAATAGTCTGAATGATTGAGATGGATCACGTTGCTGGTGCAATCAGTAACACATACAGTACCTGAGACATCCCCTCACACAGAGGTGAGGTGGAAGTCTGAACTGCCTGGCCTGACTATGGGCTAGAATGACGGAAGCATCTAGGACTTTTAACATTCAACACTTTCCCTTTGACCTCCCCTCAGAGGTCGTCCTCACAGGCCCCGGTTGCCATGACAACACGCATTCACAGAGAGGGCAATAAGTCGAACCGATCCAGCCCCTCTCTAATATTGACAAGAGGAAGAGGACGGCAGATGGAGTGGGGTTTAGGCGTAGGAGGCTGGGGGGGGGGGGTGGTGGAGAGACGAACAGGTCAACAGGCTTTAATATAGGAGAGTGTGGGGGCGAGGTGAGAGAAAGCATAACTCTCATCGTTGGGTTTTTCAAGCAGGGAGAGGAAATGGTCAATGTGAGGAGAGAGATCCCCTAAGCCCTGTTATCAACCAGAGCTGTTTGTCTAAACCAGAGAAACTCACCACAGTAATAAGTCATGCCAGCACCTTGTGTTTATACTCAGACAGAGTATCCAACATAGCGAGGAACACCAGCGTAATGACATGCAGTCCCCGCAGAGGGCTTGTACAAGGACACAGTCTGGTGAAAAAGTCCCTAAGTAGGGCATGGTCATTTTGTCAGTTGTGTGATCTTATTATGTGTAGTTATGTGTTTTTAGTATGTTGATATTCTATCAGCATGTTGTGATGTGCTAAACATGCAGTTAGATGTTCATAGCAATGCTCTTTCTTAGCTGCTAGCTAGCTACCAACGCGATTGTAGCAAACGCGTCTGTTTTGATTCAACTATTTTCAATGTATGACACGTCATCGGGAAAGCTTACAATCTACCCTTTCATAATCTGGGAAAAAACAGAAAAATGATGTTGCCCTACTTGGGGACCTTTTCATCAGGCCCTGTCACATATGATATCCAGATAGTCATATCGGCATATTGGCCCTGTGTAAAAAGTCATGAATCTTTCCTCCGAAAGCTGGTGGGATACTACTCACTGGTGTTGGAAGGGGTGAGGAACTCCAAAACAGAGTGAACTGATCATCATTATTACATCATGTTCTGACAATATAACTAAAACCAGACAGAAATGGTTTTGTGGGTTTTTTATTCATAATGGGCCAATTTCTAATTAAAGCCCTTCGCTCTTCTTACAGAAATCACCAGGCCATTCCTCATCCACCCAGACCACCTGATGACTTTATTTTCTTTCCACACTCTGACCGGCTCTCTCACAGTGGGAGATTCAGTATCATCGCTGTCAACTCCTGCATCTGTTCGTGAGCCATTTTAGTGCACTAAGAGCCAAGAGCAATAAACAGGAGACCAACAGGTATATGGAACCAGCTCTACGGTACATGGCTCCAGCCCTTCTCTCAGCTGTCTGTGGGCAACAGCTGGTGAGATGGCCAGACTAGAGCCTAGCTCTCATCACTACATATGTATACAAACATGGATCAGGTCAGTCATACGTGGCCCATGCAGGAACTGAATCTACAACCTCATTGTTGTCAACCCTGTAGTCCAATTAGCTACATTGTCTGGATGTGACTTAGCCCTTGCAGTGCAAACATAGGGGCTAACCTGTCAAACTCTTTTCAAATACAAATCTGGCATTCCATTTGATACATACTGTATGTCACATGTCATTATGGGAAAGGCTGCCAGATTCCAGACATGGGCTGTAGCATAATGTGTGCGTAGCTGATTCAGCTTGTCTATAATGACTAGTAAAATGGCTGTCAAAATGACTAAACATTTAAACAAATGTACTGTAAGCTCACATTATTTACAGTGTAGCTGACAGCCAGCACCACCCCCAGGATTACTGAGGACAGCTAGGGCTTGTATAGTCATCTCCATCACCACACCACTATCTTGGATTCTCATGTTTTTCATTAAATTACTGTAAATAAACAATGCACAATGTTGGTGTAAACTTAAGGTAGTCATTGCGTTACCCCTTCCCTCTCTCCATTATAATGCTTTACAGTGCTCTGGACTCACTGGCCAAATTGTCTCATTGGATCATTGGCTCTAAACCATGTTACATTTTTACATTTACATTTTTGGCATTTAGCAGACGCCTTATTCCAAAGCGACTTACAATCAATACATTTGAATACTAAGCATGTGAATCATCAGTCCACCATTCGTGGCAGGAAGAGTAATCTAGCTCAGGCCCGGGGCCACTGATAGAAGGAAAAACCTTCTTCTACCACCTTCTACTAAAACTTTTTTTTTTTTGGGTATTATTTTTTGGGGAATACTGGAGGAACAGAGAAACAGTACAAGGGGGACGATAGAAGTTCTTAGGGACACAGTAGAGGGGAAAGCGGGCGTCTTTAGGAGACGTAGTGCTGAGGGCAGATGTCTCAGGAGGAGCAGTTAAGGTGTAACCTGAAGAGGTGGGTCTTCAGTCTACGACGGAAGATGGGTAGTGACTCTGCCGTTCTGACAGCCGTGGGGAGCTCATTCCACCAGCGGGGAGCCATGTAATTCCTCTGAGATGAAACAACCCAGGCCAATAAAACAGCTATTGTTTCCTGCCAACAAAATGTGTGCTGTCGTTATAAATGACCTCTCAGTGCAGCTACACACCACCATATGTACCATACATATCCTGAGAACCACTAAACTAATGCCTAGAGACGGTTCAGAACTGTACAGAAGAGGTTCAGAACAGTTTTGAAGAGGTTCAGTCGCTGACTGTGGCTGCGTTTGTAAATTCACTCTGGAAATCTGATCAGCACTCACGGAATGCCTCTCATCGAACCCAGTGTGGACTCCGGCGCTTTCAGAGCGAACTTACGAACGCAGCCTGTGTAGTAAAGGGTATGCATTTCATTACCGATACAATCCATCACTTTCTCGGAAGGAAAGACGTGAGATCAGATCAGAATCAGAATCGCTTTTATTATTAATTATTATTAACACAAGAGTACAATTCTTTGGCTTTGGTTCAATCCTCAACATTGACATTGCAGCATTCAGGTGCAAAAAACACAATAATAATAAGTAACGAAGAATGTTTTTTTTGTTACAGTCTAGAAACTGTGCAGGAGGGTAGAGAGCATGGAGAGGTTTCAGGAGGGACCGTTAAGGTATAGCCTGAAGAGAGCGGGAGTGACTCTGCAGTCCTGACAGCAGTGGGAAGCTCGTTCCACCAGCGGGGCACCAGGACAGTGAAAAGCCATGACCAGGTACCACGACTGCTGCATCCGCGTAGAGGCGGTGGTGCCAGGCACACTGTACAGGAGGGTAGAGAGGATGGAGAGGTTTCAGGAGAGACAGTTAAGGTGTAGCCTGAAGAGAGCGGTCAGTCCACAGCAGAAGATAGAGAGTGACTCTGCAGTCCTGAAAGCAGTGGGAAGCTCGTTCCACCAGCAGGGCGCCAGGACGGTGAAAAGCCATGACGAGGTAGGGCGACCGCTGCCTCCGCGTAGAGGCGGTGGAGCCTGCCGGCCAGCAGAGGTGAAAGAGTGGCGCGAACAGGCTGATGTTTGAGGGGTGACCATTGCTTGCGGATAGCCAGGGGCTGTTCCCTTTGCCGCCCGGTAGGCAAGCACCAGGGTCTTGAATCTGATGCAAGCTGCTATCAGGAGCCAGTAAAGGGTGTGAAGGAGAGGGGTAACATGAGAGAATTTGGGGAGGTTGAACACCAGACGGGCGGCAGAAATCTGGATGAGCTGCAGAGGTCTGATGGCAGAGACGGGGAGCCCGGCCAGGAGTCCGTTGCAGTAGTCAAGGTGGGAGATGACCAGTGTCTGGACCAAGAGTTGTGCTGCTTCTCTGGTGAGGAATGGATGCATCTTTCTGATGAAATCATGGAGGTGGTAGAGACGTCATGGAGGTGGTGGTGGTGGTAGAGACATCATGGAGGTGATGGTGGTGATGGTAGTAGAGACACCATGGAGGTGATGGTGGTAGTAGAGACACCATGAAGGTGATGGTAGAGAGACATCACAGAGGTGGTGGTAGAGACACATCATAGAGGTGGTGGTGGTGGTAGAGCAGGGGTCTTCAACCTTTTTCAACCCAAGGACCCCTTGGACGAGAGACAAACAGAACAGGGACCCCCACATGTAATATATATTTTTAAATGTCTCACATTTTAAAGCCTATAATAACTTTTATATTTACTTCATTCACCTTTTCTTTCACCGTATTAACCTATTTATATACTGGGTTATTAGCCTATATGTGTTTATGATTGATAAAACGTTCATGCATAATTATGATTGGTTATTATTATTGTTGTTGTTGTTGTTGTTGTTGATGAGGCTTATATTTTCTATTATTATTGTTTTTCAACAATGAAACTTTTAGCTTCAGGAAGCCAGGTATGCCTACCTCAGTGAGATGACTGGCCCTGGTTGGTGGTACACAGCTTGTCTATTCTGGGGGAGATGGAGGTTGTCAGGCAGAGCATCATGTCATCCTCAGACTGCAGTCTGGAACGGTATTTGCTCTTCAGGTAGGTGAGGGAGGAGAATCCACTTTCACAAAGATAAGTTGTTGCAAAAGGCAAGAGGCTCATCGAGAACTGGGTGAGAGGCTGTGACTCGTACACATTCTTGTGTGTACTGTCTGTGGTTAGGTCGATCAGCTGATCTTCCTCAGCGGCTGTCAGGTTTGAGCCGTCGGATGCATTGTCTTTGAATGATAACCGTATCCATGTCTTGTGCTTTCTCCAAGACTCAGTCTCAGAAAAGTACTTCTCAAATTGACTTTCGAGTGCCTCCAAGTGATCAACAATTGCGCATTTCACGTCAGGCGAGGGCACCGAGGAATCCGCGGAAATGCATTGAAATGCGCAGCCAGCTCCGCGCGGTAGCAGAATCTCGTGGATAGCTGTGCGTAATTCAAAGACGCGCGCCAATACTGATCCACGGGAAAGCCATCTGACCTCGGAATGGTAAAGGAGCGCGTTGTGTTCCTCTCCTATAGCGGCGCATAGAGAAGCAAAGAGGCGGGTTTGTTATTATCAAACTAACTAAATTAGTAACGTTATGCTAGTTATTAATTAACGTTAATTTCGCAATGGAGACCGAACTGCAGCGTTTTAGCCAACACCTAGCTTGCTAGACAGGTGTTTTTTTTCTCCAGCTGACTTAATGTGAGACTCTAGAATCATGGGCATCATTTATATTGTAAATAGTTTTTGTCAAAAGTTGCTTATTATTCCCTATTAATGCTCGTACTTTACTCAATCTCATTTTTGTTATATTTTTTAATTCTCACTGATTATTTTGGTGAAAAATTGGCGGACCCCCTGCAGTACCTCTGCGGACCCCCTAGGGGTCGCGGACCCCCGGTTGAAGACCACTGTGGTAGAGAGACATCATGGAGGTGGTGGCAAAGGCACTTCCCCAATCCATATTCCCCTTTAAAAGGGCTGTGGACGGGTTCAAATAGTCACCGGACCAGAACAGGAAAATCATTATTTAATCATACATTAAATGAAAGTGGAGAAAACATTGACTGAAAACTCATCAGGTCTATGACTAAGTGCTATACAGTCTACCTTCTTGTTTCTGTTGAAGACTGTAGCATTGTGGTGACTACCTCGCTCTCTTGAAAAGGAGAACCGGCAGCAAGCTCTGCACCCGTCTCCAGGTGAATGTAGGTCTAGTTCACCGATCCTGTAGGAAGGAAGTGTCCAGAGAGAGTGTCGAATATTTCTCTGTTTCAGTGATTAAAGAAGAGGTAAAAACTCCTGGCCAAAGTTTAAAAGTATTTATTCAAAAAAGATCGGGTCCTCAGATTACAGGCACACGAAACAGTCACAACGTGATTCGAGGTAGGCAGCAGACAGACCGCTCCAGACTCAGCACAGAGGTTTTATAGCGGCCCTCAGCCAATCACATCACAGTATGTTCTTGGCCAATCATGATCCTTCCTTCTAGGCCTCTGATTGGCCTAGACCCTCGGGGGCGTGCATGTGCGTGTGTGTGTGACTGCGCATGTGCGACAATTGAAAATCTTCCCGAGATCGTTTGTCATGAAGTAATAAAGTATTTAATAAAGTATATATGAAGTAATAAAAATATACGTGTAATATGTGTAAAATATACGTGAATATATGTGTAAGATATACGTTATATAAGAAGGCTATTAATGTGTAAAAATATACGACACATCCCCCCTCGGACCACCCAGAGGGTGTTCCGAAACTAAATGATCACAAAAACCAAAACAAAAACACAAACCCCACATATCACAGCTAAGAAAATATAAAAATATAAAAAAATAAAAAATTAAAAAATAAAAAATAACTATTAAGAACCCAAAGACATCATGCAAAAAATAGAAACCAACCAATAATAAAAAGAATCTTGAAAATAACAACCACAATTAAACTAAACACAGTCCATCATGCACAAATTAATATAGAAACTTCCAACGACCGATGTTTTCTTTGTCCTTGAAGCGCCAGGGACAGAGGTTACTAGCACATGAACCCAGTTGGAGAACAGCCTTTACCGCTGTCTCAGATTGATATCCTTTCCCAGTCAAGAGCGTTTTCTTCGTTGTGCTAGGAACAGAACCGCTTTCCTATCTTTGCATAACCACCACACCACTACTCAACTGACATCAATCACATGATATAGAAAGAAACAAACAGTAATCGAAGCAAATAATCATAAAACATCACTTAATAAACAAATCATCAAAGGAGGAAACAAAATCAGAAAGCAAAACAGAATCCAGCTTTTGCTCATCAGCTACGTTGGTCAACATTAAAGCATTAATAGGAACATCAGAAATACACTTTCCACAACATTTGATCAAAATACCAAGTAACATAATACAGATGATAATGACAACAAAAATAATAGCGACGGACCTGATCATATTACCAATACCTGAAAAAGCAGAATCAAAGAAATCTAACATATTCCAACCGTGTTCTTTATGTAAATCCTCTACACCCTTCTTGTTAGATTCATGAAAATCATACAAAGCGTTACCAGAATCCGAAATATAACTGCAGCATTCACCGCCTATCAAAGCACAAGTACCACCCTGACTGGCCAAAATAATGTAAATAAACAAACAATACACAAATAATGACATTCAGTTATCATAACACATAATTCCCCAACAGTAAGCACAGGACAAAGGGAATGCATTAATGCATAGATCTTCACCTCAGGTGAGGACTAGTCTTCTAAAAAGTTCATTAACGTGGACTGAGCGACTGATTTTCCAAAAACAGTCAATGAGGCCCTGTCTCCTAAGAAAGTCAAAAAATCATGTCTGCTATAATAGGTGCACCCATCTTAGCAAAATAAGTTTCCCATGCCCCTAAGACCGTTTCCAGCCATGCTATCATCTGCTGTCCATTCCCGTCGTTCCCTTTGATCTGCTGCTTCACTACCCTATTCATAGTCTTTAATCTTTTCCTAACTGGTCGTCGTCCGTCAGTGTCATTGAGGTTCAGGCAACCGCCTGGTCCCCTCCCACGCTGATCAAGGTCTGGGGAGTTGCCCTCAGCATCATTTGAAGCATGATGCAGGTACTCGCCCGCATCCCCAGTAGCACAGGTGCCCAGGCTTTGGACACTCCCGGGCTGGACCTCCAGACTGTCAACACTCTCTGCTTCGTTGGTTTCTGGTTCATTGGCATCTGGACAGCTTTCCACTGTCCCACTGGCTCTGGCAACACCACAGCATCTCCTCGTAGCTCCTCCTTCCCAGGTTCTCTGGGGACCTCGGCACCTGTTGGCACAACATCCTGCCTACTCTGTACATCCACCCCCCTGTCCACCACCCGTGGCCCTATTGGGGTAGGGATATGCCCAGACACCACTGGTGTACCCACTCTGATGTTGTTTCTCCAACAGACCCCACATTGACCTAAAGCATGGTCAATCTGTTCCATCAAATATGGACTCCAAAACCCATATTCCTTGGTGATCTTGCGTCTTACCTCCCCCCTAGCCACATGTGCTAATCCATGAGCTTCCCGTATTAACATGCCTAATAAATCTGAGGGTGCTATAACCAACCCCTCATGATTCCTCCATAGACCCGTGTCATCCTGACTTGCCCCCCTTGCTAGCCAAACGTTCTTGTCTAACGTAGTTACTCTACTCTGTAACATCAATAAATCCTCAAGTGTGACCATGCCCTGTAATTGCTTTTCATGTGTGACCAGAAGACCTTTACCTGCCTTGTCTGCTCCTGTAATGGCTTTGGCTGCATCCTCTGCAGCCCTGTTACCTTGTGTGACATGTGATGAGTCAGACCTGTGTGCGGCACACTTCACTATGGCTAATTCCTTTGGCTTCATCATGGCCTGTAACAGCTTCATGATCTGTGCGTGGTGCTGTATAGGCGTACCATCAGTTCTCTTAAAACCCCGCCCCCTCCATACAGCTCCATTGAAATGACAAACATTATGTACATAGGCAGAGTCGGTGTACACTGTCACTCTCCGTCCGGTTCCCAAGTTGCATGCCTCCGTGAGGGCAATCAATTCAGCCAACTGAGCTGAGCAAGGCTGAGGAACTGCCTCAGCCTGTTCTACAATAAACTCTGAATTCTGTGCTTTAACTAAGGAATACCCAGCGCACAAAGTTTCTCCTACCCCGTAACAAGACCCATCAACCCAATATTCTATATCAGCTCCCTTTAAAGGCAAAGCTTGTAGGTCTGTTCTATGCTTAATCACTCTGGCTGTCGATGGAATCTGAACACCGGATGGCACCGTCACCTGACAACCGTCAGGTGTGCATTTCACTGTACAGTTCAATTGGCATTGAGCATCTTTCCCTAGCAGCCCTGTTGGCGTGTGTTCTGACACAAGTATTGGCAGAGTTGCTCTCTGTCCCTTGCACTCTAAGTCTACAAGCTCAGTTGTAGGAATCAGCTGTTTAATTCCCTCAAATCCGATTGTCTTCACATATTCTCTAGACATAGGGAGGTGCGTGGCGCCTTCAGGCTTCTGTGTCACCACCAGCTGGCACCTCCCACTCGGATCTTCCGGGCACCCCTGTAGGCCAGCTGCTGGGCCTCTGTAAGGGTTCATCACTCCTGGAGCAGGTGTAGCAGGAGGCCAATATCCTCCTCCTTGGCTCCCCCCTGCGCCCCCCTGGGGCCTGTTGCAGCAGGTACAGGCTAGATGTCCATTCTGGTCACATTGGTAACACGGTTCTAGCATCTTCTTCCCTGCTGCTGTCCATCCCCCTGGTGGTGGTCCTTGGCCAGGCTGGTTGTACATCTGGTATGGAACCGCTTGCACCCCTGGTGGCCCTTGTGGGTATGGATACCCCCCTTGTGGCCCCTGTGGGTAGGACTGGTAAGTAGCAGGATACCCCCCTTGTGGCCCCTGTGAGTAGGACTGGTAAGTAGCAGTCTGCACTCCAGGTGGCTGTTGCTGTGGGGCTAAAGCCTGCACTCTGTATGCTGCGAAGAGCTCTGGATCATAAACTGATGTATTGATATCTCTATGAAGTCCTGCCTCCAATCCTGCAATAAAGGCTAAGAGTCTTTTCAGGTCTCCCATCGCGGCCTGCGTTCCTGTCAGTCTCACGTCAACCTCAGTAGTCCACGAATGTCCTCCCTCCTCCAGAACTGGGAGTTTGTCCATCACTTCAGACAGATCTGCATGATGCCACGGATGATATTCCATCTTGTTACCTTGAATCAGCACTGGACAGTTCTTTAATGTATTTGATGACCTTCGATGACAATCTTCCTCTTCCTCCCTTTCTCGTTGCTCCTTCAGCCATCTGTGGTGTCTTTTTGCTGTGGCTATCATCTTCCTGACCAGAGCGTGGTAGCCTTCATCTGCACTGTCGTCATCTCTTGAGTCTTCACGGCCATCTTTGCTGTCATCTTCCTCGTCACTCCTGTCGTCCCCTTTTCCCCTTGGCTCCTTCTTGGCCTTCTTCTTCTGGGAATGATCCTCCAGTGCCTTAGCATATGGAGGGGGACTGGAGACAGGACACATGTCTGTGGATGGAATGTTCAATGTCTGTTCCAGTGTTCTGGCCAATTCTTTTTTCTTTTCCGGTTCCATCTGAGCTATTTTCTGTCCCTCTACCTTAAATAGATCTAAAATAGCTAACTCTAACTTGCGTTTCTCTGATCTAATCTTTCCTCTTTGATGTGCTTTGTGCCCATTGATAAGTATTTCCAATGTTGCAATTATTTGTAAATTAAGGCTGCCCTCTTTCGGCCACGGCTGTTCAATGTATGCCCAACGGCTATTCCATTTCGTAGACATTTTGCTAATTTCCCTAACAAGAGGATTCATTTTTTCCACTACAGCCATAGGCGATAACGTAGCCAACATTCCACGATGTTCACTAATATCTTTTAACACCTTCGTTGAATTTGATCCCATTCTACTTGCTCAATATGCTGACAATATTCTATATTGGATAAGGTGTACGCTTCTTACAACCCACCTTCCTATGGTCTTGTTTGCTAAACAAATGCTAGTCCAATATAACTGTATTAACCATCCCCACAAAACCCTGCAACTCAGAATAACAGATTTGCCTCTTGTGTATGTCAGTGCAGTATTAACTTAAATCTAGTCACTGTGTAAGTACTTTATACTTAAATGTGTTTCCTAATTGTTTATGAATATGTGTCGCTTAATTACTCATTCAATACTAATTACAGTTCTGGTCCACACAATTATTAAATCACAAAGGCTGGTCAACACCTAAGTATTCACTGATTTACAAAAACCCTTTTACTGCTTAATTATCAATACAAACTATTCTGCTATTCTTAATCAAAAACTGTGAAAAAAGAACTTAACTTTAAATAAAAAGATGTAAAACACTAATATTAATTACAACCTGTAAAGAAATCGACTTGTCATTTGGAAGGAATAAAATGATTAATTATTCATTACAATCTGTAAGGAAATCGACTTGTTATTTGAAAGGAACCAAATGATCAATTATCAATTACAATCTGTAAGGAAATCGACTTGTTATTTGAAAGGAACATACAATCAACTAGACTTAGTCATTTACACTTCATTGATGTAATCCTGTAAAAGAAAACGTCATCCCTAGACCACTATAAACCAATTGATCAAAGTTTTGTGAAAACTGAAAATGAAATAATCTGAATAATTAATTCAATCAATTTGTAATTACTTAAATTAATTGAAGTAACCATCCATTTATTATTGTAAAAGACTATGTCGTCGACCTCAGGCGGATGCACTGATGGAGGACCAGTGTTCCAAAGTGTCTTATCGTATTCCGTCCACTGGAGAGCAGCAAACAATTAAAAATGTCTTATAGTGTTTCATCCACTAGAGGGCAGTAAACAATTAAAAACGTCCTATCTTGTTTCATCCACTAGATGGCAGTAAATAATTAAAAACGTCCTATCGTGTCTCTTCCACTAGATGGCAGTAAATAATTAAAAACGTCCTATCGTGTCTCTTCCACTAGAGGCCGCCACACCGAAAATGTCTTACAGAATGACTATATCTTACCTAAAACTCACAATCTATCTTTTTTACTTTTACAATCTATACATAAATCAATTGTTAAGTGAAAGAAATGAATGATTAGTTAGAATTATTCACTATATCATCATATACATTGATTTAAAACTTATGGAATCAATCAATTGTTTTGGGAAACAGAAAATGAATGATCTGAATAATTAATTCAACTGATAAGTAATTAGTTAAATCAATGTAATACTGAAAAGTCATTCACAACATCAATCTATGCATTAACCTTTTAGATTCTTTCACCAATATTCTGTAAGCGGGCCTATTCGCTCCGCGTGCTCTCTCTGTGTTTGAAATGTGCTGGCCCCGTGTACCCTCCTGTTTTCCGAGTAACCGTACCTTTAAACTTATTTGAAATACCCCGAGATCAATTCACTATATCTCTATTTTTATCAATACTAGTCTATGTGTATGGTTTTATCGTTATCTTTTAAGAGATGAGTACTGAAATCTATCAAACCCACGCGTGTGTACTTGAAAAAATGGATGTCAGGGGGGAAAGAAGCCACCCAACACTCCTTTGTTCTCCTTACCAAACCGCTGTGGACTGTAAGATTAATCTTCACAACACTGCTTTTCCACAATAATTATTATTCTCCACGACACAGCAATTCCAAGAATATCTTTCAATGCAGTTCAACGTATTATTTGCCAAGATAATCTTATTCAAATACTCCTACAATGGCATATGCTTTCTACTAGGCTCTGTGTCCCCTGAGTCTGCATGCATTCAGACAAAGGAAAAAAATTGGCGCCCTTTTCAACTAGCGGCCTTGTCCGCAGGTCTGACACGCATTCACACAAAGAAAAAAATTGGCGCCCTTTCAACTTGCGGCCTGTGTCCGCGGGTCTGACATGCGTTTTCAGACAAAGAAAAAATTTGGCGCCCTTTCAACTAGCCACGTTTTTCCTCCGTGCTCTCAAGTAAATTAACAATGTATAGCTTTAAAATAGCGCTATTTTCTGCTCACTAGCACGGACTCTGCTCTTTCAAACTAGGAATTCCGATTCCATACCATTGAATAGAGCTATCTCCTGACAAACACTTACTTACAAACCACATTAACCAAGCTTTTACACTCCATCAGACTATTGCCTGATACAAACCACATTTATTAGCCCGCTAGGAAAACGTCTCCCCCTAGCTTTTGTGCTAATACCTTGTTCTCAAAACAAGACTACAGCAGCTCCTTCTCTGCTATACCACAATTACAATACCACACACACGATAAAAATCGTACAATTAAAACACTTTTCCCAATACAGGTTTTACAACCCGGCTCTCTCTGACTAACCTCTACCCAGTTATATACTTCAAGATCCGTTTTAAATATAGCTTATTCGATATACACAGTCTATTTTGCACAGCTCCGCCTTGTCCTCGCGAATTCAGCAGAAACTTACCCTTGTTGACTTGAAGAGTTGCAAAACGACCGGTCATCCAAAGCTATGGATCCTCCTGCTTAGGCTCGCCACTTATGTCGAATATTTCTCTGTTTCAGTGATTAAAGAAGAGGTAAAAACTCCTGGCCAAAGTTTAAAAGTATTTATTCAAAAAAGATCGGGTCCTCAGATTACAGGCACACGAAACAGTCACAACGTGATTCGAGGTAGGCAGCAGACAGACCGCTCCAGACTCAGCACAGAGGTTTTATAGCGGCCCTCAGCCAATCACATCACAGTATGTTCTTGGCCAATCATGATCCTTCCTTCTAGGCCTCTGATTGGCCTAGACCCTCGGGGGCGTGCATGTGCGTGTGTGTGTGACTGCGCATGTGCGACAATTGAAAATCTTCCCGAGATCGTTTGTCATGAAGTAATAAAGTATTTAATAAAGTATATATGAAGTAATAAAAATATACGTGTAATATGTGTAAAATATACGTGAATATATGTGTAAGATATACGTTATATAAGAAGGCTATTAATGTGTAAAAATATACGACAGAGAGAAAGACCGAGAGAGAGAGAGAGATCAAGAGAGAGATCGAGAGAGAGACTGAGAGAGAGACTGAGAGAGAGAGACTGAGAGAGAGAGACTGAGAGAGAGAGACTGAGAGAGAGAGACTGAGAGAGGGAGAAAGAGAGAGGGAGAAAGAGAGACTGAGAGGGAGAGAGAGAGAGAGAGACCGAGAGAGAGAGAGAGGGACTGAGAGACCTAGGGGCCAGTTTCACAGACAAGGCTTAAGCCTAATCCTGGACTAAAAAGCATCTTCAATGGAGATTTTACATTGAAAGTGTGATTTAGTCCAGGACTAGGCTTAAGCCTTGTCTGTGAAACCGGCCCTTGAGAGAGAGAGAGAGAGAGAGAGAGAGAGAGAGAGAGAGAGAGAGAGAGAGAGAGAGAGAGAGAGACCGAGAGAGAGAGACCAAGAGAGAAAGACCGAGAGACAAAGACCGAGAGAGAGAGACCGAGAGAGAGAGACCGAGAGAGAGATTCAAAAACATCAACTCTTACCTTGTTGAAATGCCTCCCTATCTTGCTGAATTGCCTACAGCTTTAGGGCCAAAGCTTCAATCCAGCATGAATGAATGTAAACCCATCTTCCTACCTGATGATGTCTTCAGTCTACAAAATGTCATTATTTGAAGACCTGGAAACAGAACACAGGTTCAATTACTCTCTCAGGGGGATTTGTTGACATACTTGTGTTACTTTAACTATTTGTATTTAAGTTTTTACTGTCTGTGATTTTGTTTTACTTTATGTATCTATTTGTGTTCTCTCCATGGAATGTAGTGACTGAGTACTGTGACAAAAGTGCTATACAAAATAAATACATTTTTTAATCATTACTATTATTATTAGAGCATTCAGTCTGTGAAATAATAGTCAAGAGGGCAGTTTACAGACAACCCATACCTGTCTACCCTTACAAAACTAGCAGCAAAAATAATTACATGCAAATAGCACAAGATGTCTCTGACCAGTTATGCTCAAGGAATTACATTTCCTAAGACAAACATTACTTTTTTCAAAACATGATTTGAAGCTATAGATTAAATGTATTATCAATGTTTTGCACTTACTGCATTCTATTGACAAATAGTCAAGACAGCAGTTTACAGACAAACAGTTCAGTGTACCATTACAATATCAGTAAGATGTGTCCATTTTAAAACAGTAAGATGTGTCCATGGTGGTGTTTTAAAACAGTAAGATGTGTCCATGGTGGTGTTTTAAACCAGTAAGATGTGTCCATGGTGGTGTTTTAAAACAGTAAGATGTGTCCATGGTTGCATTTTTAAACCAGTAAGATGTATCCATGGTGGTGTTTTAAACCAGTAAGATGTGTCCATGGTGGTGTTTTAAAACAGTAAGATGTGTCCAGTGTGGTGTTAAACTGACACCTACCATAGGAGTCTCCACCAGGACTGGGAGTCACCGGACCAGAACAGGACCCCTGAGATGCTTCAGATCTGAGGGGAAGAGAGAACAATGCTTGTTACATTCCAAAATCACTATCTGCCCAAGTCATCTCTTTGACAGGCATTTTTGACACTACATATAAAGATGGCTCAACTACCCAGAAGTGAAGCATGACTTGGGCAATTATGCTATGAGGCTAACGATATGTAATATGTAATATCTCGAGGCCTATAGGCAGTGGCGGACTCAGGCTGTTGTGGAAAGGCGGCATGGATATGTGTGTGTGTGTGTGTGTGTGTGTGTGTGTGTGTGTGTGTGTGTGACTCATTTGATGAGAATCTGTGGTGAGTAATGTCTGACACTGCATCTTGTCCAGATTTCGTGGTGAGTCTCTGTGATGGGGGGTCCCTCTTTTGTCACGTCACTTGACCCCTGACCCTGATTCTGTGACCTCTATGGAGGCTTGGGGTTCAGTGAATAACAGCACCGCATCCCATGAGGATGTGAGATCAGAGCAGCAGGAAGTGTGTCATTAACACTAACAAACGCAGCCCCTCACTATAAAACCACCACTTACTCACACACACTCAAACACACTCATTTAGCTAATCTGAGGTCTTTATGTTAATGCATTACTGTTGGAAGGCTGATTGCAATCAGGCGTCTTATAGGATTTCATGTATGTCCCTTGTGTGTGTCTGTTCAGATGGAACTAGAGTGAGATCACCTGATGACGTTGACCTGATGCAGAAGTCATGACTTTGGCTGCAAAAACACACATGTTTTTTGGTCCATGCTTCAGCATGCTTACCTCACTCTCACTCCATCTGAATGGACGTGCACACGCACGCACGCGCATACGCACGCACGCACACACGCACACACACACACACACACACACGCACACACACACACACACACACACACACACACACACACAGAGACAGACACACACACACACACACACAGAGACAGACACACACACACACACACAGAGACACACACACACACACACACACACACACAAACACACACACACACACACACACACACACACACACACACACACACACACACCAAGGCCAACATCACATCACTCACAGCAGAGCGTGATGACACGATTTATAATCATTTACATGTTTACTGTGGAGAAAAGTTCATGTATAGTTGTGACGATAAGCTAAACATTTTGATAGTGTTTCTCCACAACACAGTTGTGCGCATTAAGTAAGCCAAGAGTGCCTAGCACATCAGTGCCTGCCGAGCTGGTTTGATTTTCTGCATGTATGAAGTTGCTGTCTGTGACTTTTAAAACTCTTATTATACTATATGGCCTATTCTGGAATTAAACATAATATTCGGACATTGAAAGCACATTGACAAGAGGTCACGAAGAGAGAGGGCTATGAGCCAATTGGTCAGTTTGGGTCAACATTTTTAACTGTGTGAAAATGTTAAAGAGTTTTGAACGTTGATGTTTAACACTGAAAAATGGAATGTGGAGTAGCAAATGTGTTTCTAGTGGAGTGTGTGTTTATGTTTCACAGGCGAGTGTGTGTGTGTGTGTGTATTTTCAGGTCACTTACTGTACTAATGGAAGCAGGCGTAGAAGTGTGAACAGACAGATAACAGGGCTTACTGGGAGAAACCTGGACATAACTGTCAACTGTCAATGTCTACCAGACAATAAAAGCTTTAAAGGTTTCCAGGAAAAGTTTCAGCTAGGTTTACATCAAAAAACATGTATTTGTCCCCCCCACCTCTCTCTCTCTCTCTCTCCTTCTCTTTCTCTCTCTCTCTCTCTCTCTCTCTCTCTTTTTTTTAAGAAGGCGGATTTGGTGACAGACTTGAGAGATGGAGATTGAGCCTTGGAGATTGGGAGATGGAGCAGCCGTCAGCCTCGAGGATGAAGTCACCAACCTTCCGGACCAGCGCCCTTGGTGCCACAACCATGAGCTCTGTTTTCTTACTGTTAGGTTTGAGAACATTTTATGACATTCAAGTTTTTATTTCATGCAGGCAGTTGACAAGAGACTGAGGGGGGAGCTGAGAGAATGGAATAGTGCTGAGATCGATTTGGGTATCATCAGCGTAGCAGTGGAAGTTGAGGCCGTGATGGCGGATCATCTGGCCGAGGGGGAGCATGTAGATGGTGAAGAGGAGGGGTCCAAGCACAGAGCCTTGAGGCACACCTTGATTTACTGGGGCTGGGGGGGAACTCGAGCCATTTATGGTAACAAACTGTTCCCTGTTGGAGAGGTAGGATTGGAACCAGGAGAGGGCTGTACTGGTGACACCTAGGAGGGCGCATAGGCGGTTGAGGACGATGGTGTGGGAGACGGTATCAAAAGCTCCTCCAGGAGGAGGAGGACGCTGATGCGGCCAGAGTCAGCAGCCATGAGGAGATTGTTGATGATCTTGATGAAGGCGGTCTCCATGCTGTGGTGTATTCTGAAGCCGGATTGGAGGGGCTTATAGAGCTCATGGTTGGACAGGTTCACATACGCAGTATGTGTGTGTAACTATACACAAGCCCATAAATCAGGGGTGTCAAACTCAATTTCATCCCAGTCCACATCAGCATTATGGTTGCCCTCAAAGGGCCGGTTGTGACTGTAAGACTATATAAATGTATCTACTCTTTATCATATTACATAATTGCCTCTGCATTCGATTATTATTCGTTTTAGTAATAACTTAATGAATAACTAGCTCTGAAAGCAGAAGTCTGGGAAAAATAATGGTAAGCAGACAATCAAGTGTACAACAATTTATTTTAAAAATGTATTTGGTAGCAAAAACACATGCTTGTGCATTGATACATATGCACATAGGTAGATACAAAAATACTGTATGTGGGCACACACACTCACATTTCTCTGTGTTATTATAACATAAATCTTTTATGAGATGAAGAAACCATCATTAGTAATGAGGAATGGCTTTGATTATAGTAAACATGTGGCTGCATGAACACATATACACACACACACACACACACACAACATAAATTGATACATTCATGCTCAGAGCGTCACATTTTACAAAAAGAGAAAAAAAGTGTGGTCAATATTGATGTACTGGATATTGGTCTGGGTTAGGGGTCCACTTAGTTAAGACCTAAGATAGCAAAGGATGTATTTATTATTTCTGGGGAAACACTGGATTAGGGCTGAGGGATGGCCTTGAGGGGTTTCACTGTATATGTGTGTGTGTGTGTGTGTGTGTGTGTGTGTGTGTGTGTGTGTGTGTGCGCGTGTGTGTGCGTGTATGGGTGGAGGGGTCTGCAGAGGCGGAATTAATTAATTGATGGCCTGTTTCAAATTGCCATTGGCGGCCCCTACTTCTCAAAGTCTGTGACACAGTGTGACGCTGTTGTCCACGTGGACTGTGCTGCAGTTTCATTAGGCCTACGGATGTAACGATGCACTCAACTCACGATTCGATACGATTCACGATACTGGGTTCGCAATATACGATTTTCTCACGATTCTTTTTAACAAAATGAGATAATTTTTTGAGAGAAAAATGATGACTGAAAAAGATCCTTTTATTTATTTCTCAGACAAAAACTACAAAATACTGTATTTTCGAATCGCTTATTTGTACCTCTTCATAACTGTCGGGTTGTGGTTCTGGGCTTAAATGCCATATTCTTATCAGCTTGGTTGTAATGCAAGCCATGCTAACCCGTCGCTAGTTCAAACAGACCATAGTTAGACTTTAAACAACAAAGAGACACGGAATCAATCACGGTTATTATTTACTTGCAAGGAGGACGAATATGAGGCCTCTCCTGTAGGAAGAGACGCCATATTGGTACTAATTTCTCTCCTGTAAGCCAGTTTATTTATTCTCTCAGAATGGAAAAGAGGAGGCAGTTGGTTATCCTATCAGAGTAACAGACGTGGCCGTGAGGCGACCAAAACCTGTTTTAAATCTGATAAGCAGGGGAGAGAAGGGGCTCAGGGACAAAATGGGTGAATCATTAACAGAGCTAAGAGATAGGCTGTACAAAATTTACACAGTGTTACACAGAATCATACAGAACATCCAACTATATCATTTAACATATATAGAGTATCCTGTTTTAACCTTATTTAACATTAATGAAAACCTTTCAGCCCTATCATTCCCTGCTGTTTTTCATAATTTATCACGATACAAACATTCTCTTCTTTATTCAGGCCGTTTAACTTTCTTTCATATTTTCTAGTTTAACTGTCATTCAACATCGCCGTACAGATCACACATTTGTTTGTACAAGTATTTCTGAAATCAGTTTGTTAGTCATAGCTCTGAAGCAGGGGAAGACACAACAAACAATCTGGCTATTTCCTATTTCATTTGGTGTCAAGCATCACACATGTTCCTCCTGCTACTGCAGTCGATAGGTCAAGAGTCATTCAGTTCGTAAGGGATGCGTTTACAAATGTCTCTGATTGATAGTTCAGGGTTTCTATGTCATAGGGACATTACTGCCCCAGACTGGGTCGTGTGCCTGGACGGGCGTCTCGTTTGGGTCGTCGGGAGGATTTGGTCCCCTCATTCTAAAAGATAGTGGATCTGAAGAATTCTTCACCGGGTTTGAGACGTAATTCACTAACTGAATAACCCCTTTGTAGCCCGGGCTTCCACCACCACCCGTCGTTCGAGGGGAACAATGTCACCTTCCCTCAATGGCCCTTGTGCATCTCGTTCTGCGATCTTGACAGCAGTTGAGATGCTCAGCAGCACCCCAAATGGCTCAACCCACCGCGGGCTGCCAGTGTTCTCCTTCCATCTCGTCGATGAGGATCTGGTCAGGTTGTATTCTCGATCCTGTAGGAAACAGAAAGGGACTGGCAGATCATTTGTTCTGGCTATTTCCTAAATAGCCATCCACGTGGCCAGTGTGTTTCCTGTTTCTGCCAAATCTGCTGTCTTTACATATAACGATGAATTGAGTATCAAGGACCCCAATTGAAATATGTACTTTCATGTCACTTGCTTCTGCAAATCTTCTAATAAAGTTTTCAATCAATCAATCAATACTTCCCTATTGTCGTCTACTATGGGTAGTCTAAACCCTTCTCCCATTTACTATTTCAAATTCATTAATTTCATTTATTTCATTCATTCATTCATTCATTCATTCAATCAAACCCATAGGTCTCAATTTTATTGTCATGTGTGTTTCCATTAGAGAAACACACTCTTCAATGTCCAGGTGTTTTGGACATTGTGTTTGATCAATTCGTTCACGAAATGTGCGCCATTATCACTATATATATATATATTTTTTTTTTTTAATTGTGTGTAATTATATACGTGAAAATGTGCGTTAACTCCTGTCAATCATCATTTCCCTGCTTTTTGATACATGTCATCAAAAAGAGACCATGTATCAAATTAGCTGCTGTTTGTAGAGGCTTTGTGGTAATACAATTTTCCCATCTATTCTATCCAAATTCGTATTACTCCCCTGGTCTCTGTTCTGTGGATCAGGAGGGGGTACTAAAAATCCCTCCCTCTCTCTCTCTCTCTCTCTGTTTGCTGTTCCATGCCTGTTCTGTGTCCACTCTGACACATAGCCCCCACCCTTGCGCTCCTCTTCTGCCTCAAACGCACACAGTTCATAGTCTCCCGTGTGTTTCTCCTCTCCTTAAACAACTTTCTCTCTCTCTCTCTCTCTCTTTCTCTCTCTCTCTCTCTCTCTCTCTCTCTCTCTGTCTGTCTGTCTCCTGTCTGTCTGTCTATTCCTCTCTTTCTGTCTGTCTGTCTCCTGTCTGTCTGTCTATTCCTCTCTTTCTGTCTGTCTGTCTCCTGTCTGTCTGTCTATTCCTCTCTTTCTGTCTGTCTGTCTCCTGTCTGTCTGTCTATTCCTCTCTTTCTGTCTGTCTGTCTCCTGTCTGTCTGTCTATTCCTCTCTTTCTGTCTGTCTGTCTCCTGTCTGTCTGTCTATTCCTCTCTTTCTGTCTGTCTGTCTCCTGTCTGTCTGTCTATTCCTCTCTTTCTGTCTGTCTGTCTCCTGTCTGTCTGTCTATTCCTCTCTTTCTGTCTGTCTGTCTCCTGTCTGTCTGTCTATTCCTCTCTTTCTGTCTGTCTGTCTCCTGTCTGTCTGTCTATTCCTCTCTTTCTGTCTGTCTGTCTCCTGTCTGTCTGTCTATTCCTCGTCTCCTCTCCTCGTCTCCTAGTCTCCTCTACTCCTCTACTAGTCTCCTAGTCTCCTCGTCTCCTCTCCTTGGTTCCTAGTCTCCTAGTCTCCTCTACTCCTCTACTAGTCTCCTAGTCTCCTCTCCTCGTCTCCTCTTCTCGTCTCCTAGTCTCCTAGTCTCCTCTACTCCTCTACTAGTCTCCTAGTCTCCTACTCCTTTCTCTCCCTCTCTCTGTCTCTCTGTCTCTGTCTCTCTTATCTCTTACTCAAACACACATTCCCTCTCTCTCTCCTGCCTTATCTCTCTCTCTCCTGCTTTCGCTCTCTGTCTCTGTCTCTCTCTCTCTCTCTCTCTTGCACTCCCACTTGCTCTCTCTGTCACACACTCTTATCTCTTACTCAAACACACATTCCCTCTCTCTCTCCTGCTTTCTCCTGCTTTCTCTCCTTCTCTCTCTCTCCTCACCCTCGTCCTTAAACAACTTTAACATTTCTCTCTCTCTTCACTTCTTGCCCTGTCTTTTCTTTTATAGCTGAAACCACTTCCCTGTAGTTTAAACACAACCATACACACGTCTGTGATTAGTTGGGTCCTCTCATTTCTCTCTCTGTTCCTCACTCTCACACTCTCTCACACAGTTCATAGTTTCAGTTCCATTCTTAGTCTGCTGTTTACCTAACACGAAAAGGATATCCATTTATCTTTCAAAGTGGATTCCTTTCGTATGTCAAACTACTCCACAGTCTAATTTCCATTAGTCTACTGTTTACATAGCATAAAAAGATATTCATCTGTCTTTTAAAGTGGATTCTTTTGCATGTCAAACAACTCCTATTTTGTACAATTTAGGATAGATAGACTTATTCATTTCGATTGCAATCTTTCTTTTTCTATTATAATTCACTTTCATTCATAGTTTCTATATTTACCGGTCTTTGTTGCTTATGTCTTGGTCTGGATCTCGTCAGACGTCCTTTTGGAGGAGAAAGGTTCGACATCTAACCGGCCTGGACCGAATTCAACGTTCCAGGACTTTGTCCGGGTTCGCTCGATCCCGGGCTGTTGCAACAGACTGTCGGCGTTGTCGAGTCTTCTTCCCCCATCAGGCGACCTTGAGATCCGGCTTCAGAAGGACCAAAGTGTCGGGTTGTGGTTCTGGGCTTAAATGCCATATTCTTATCAGCTTGGTTGTAATGCAAGCCATGCTAACCCGTCGCTAGTTCAAACAGACCATAGTTAGACTTTAAACAACAAAGAGACACGGAATCAATCACGGTTATTATTTACTTGCAAGGAGGACGAATATGAGGCCTCTCCTGTAGGAAGAGACGCCATATTGGTACTAATTTCTCTCCTGTAAGCCAGTTTATTTATTCTCTCAGAATGGAAAAGAGGAGGCAGTTGGTTATCCTATCAGAGTAACAGACGTGGCCGTGAGGCGACCAAAACCTGTTTTAAATCTGATAAGCAGGGGAGAGAAGGGGCTCAGGGACAAAATGGGTGAATCATTAACAGAGCTAAGAGATAGGCTGTACAAAATTTACACAGTGTTACACAGAATCATACAGAACATCCAACTATATCATTTAACATATATAGAGTATCCTGTTTTAACCTTATTTAACATTAATGAAAACCTTTCAGCCCTATCAATAACCAATCCTCTCCCTGCTTCCTGGTATGTACACTATCAGCAGAACCGAGCTAAAGGGCGCTAAGCGCCAGACTCACTAAGCGGTCTGCAATGTGCACCTGTTTTCTCAATAGGACCTGAAACACAGACCACTGAACTGGTCCTGAAACAGTCTTCATTGATGTTTTATTTCCGTATCTCCTTCCCTCTATTAACCTCCTTCTAGCATTGTGACTGCCAATGGCCCCTGGTCCTAGCGTAAATTATTATATAAAAAATAATTGTAAGTCGCCATGGATAAAGGTGTCTGCTAAATATAAAAAAAGTAAATGTAATGGCACTGCCAACTTTCAGGCCTATCAGGCTCATTGACATTACTGTACCACCATTTCCTTCCGTAGACTCTTTACAAGGCCATAAAATAGGGACAATCTGGTGAGATTGGTGAGTCTGCCTCATCTCCTTCAGAGAGTCATTCTTCTAGTAGAATGCACCCAGACTCCCAAAGGGGGCTATAGGCTTTCAGAACTGTACGCCTCCACTATACAGTGAGAAGGCTCTGTTTGGATAGTACCGTACCCCGTACGAGCTCGGCGGACACACAAACAGTGTCCTGTGTCTCTGAGCACACCGGGCAGAGAGCGTTCAGACACATGTCCTCCGGAGAAGAAGTAGCGGGGCTACTTGGAAGGAAAAGGGCTCAGTAGAGCGACTACTGTACGTCATACAAATGACTCTGGGAATGAACGTGGCCTTAGGACATATCGTCACCTTTAGAGTCACCAGGGGAAAACTGAGTGCGTGAAGCATGAGATCATTACCGCTCTTGACCAAGGAGACCAGATGGATGCGGCACAAAATGACAGATGATTGGGCGTATGCTGCTATAGTCTTTTCACGAGGACTAATATGGCATGCCGGATGGTGGTCATGTAACCTAATGGCAGGTCTAGGTAAGAAGAAGAGGGCTGTGGAAGTGCCTGTGGATGTGTAGCACTGAAAATGCACCACTGGACCAATTCATGTAATTTCGTACATGTCCCAACTTTATGGCTTTAAGTCCACTCATTCACCCAAGTTTCATCAAATTTGTCCCAAAGCTTGTGAAATACGAATGGACAGAGACCATTTTATAGTCCCCTCAACGATTTCATCAGTGTGGGACAATAAAAACAAGTGTCCAGTAAACACGTTGTCCCCCACGAATGATGTAGCACCGATCTATAAAAGGAGAGTGTTTCAAGTCTCAAGTGTTATTGTTACGTCACATTACAAGTGTAAGAGAGTCAAATTCTTCGGCTTCCATGACATTGTAACACAGACAAATAAGGTAATAAGGCAAGATAGTAGTAGTAGTAGTAGTAGTAGTAGTAGTAGTAGTAGTAGTAGTAGTAGTAGTAGTAGTAGTAGTAGTAGTAGTAGTAGTAGTAGTAGTAGTAGTAGTAGTAGTAGTAGTAGTAGTAGTAGTAGTAGTAGTAGTAGTAGTAGTAGTAGTAGTAGTAGTAGTAGTAGTAGTAGTAGGGGGGGTAGTGGTGGTCTAGTGGATAGTGAGTTGGACTTGTGATCGGAAGGTTGTGAGTTCAAATCCCGCCTGAAGCCACACCACTACTAGTGTGCCCTTGAGTAAGGCACTTAGCCCTCAGTTACTCCAGGGGGAATGTCCCTGTAATTCGTAATTGTAAATCGCTTTGGATTAAAAGCGTCTGCTAAATGGCAAAATTATTAAAATAAGATAAATCTAGAGAAATAAAGTGACAATAGTTGACATAAGACATAAGTGAGACAAGTGACAAGTTGTGGGAGACAAATAAGACAAATAAGACAAATAAGACAGAACACAATTTAGCGATACAAACATAGTGAAAATGTTAATAGTACAGTGTAGACAGTATTGAGTAAAGTGACTGTGTGCCTAACGGTAGGTAGTCCACATGGGGTGTGCTTGGGGATAATTCAAGACATTTTGTCTTCAGTAAGCTTGTTTATGCTGATGAAGTAGCTGTGGGTTAGCCTCTGAGTTTGGGCCCTGAGGCTCCAGAAGAGGCTTTAGTTCAAACAGACTGTGGTCTTTGATGAAGCTCACATCCACTGATGCGCTCGGCTGTCCGCACCACCCTCTGCAGCACTTTCTTTGCGGTTGAGGGCAGTGCAGTTGCCGTGCCAGGCAGTGATGCACCCAGTCAGGATGCTCTCAGTTGTGCTTCTGTAGAAGGCCTGCAGGATCTTGGACCCCATGCCAAACTTCTTCAGCCGCCTGAGGTGAAGGAAAGTGATGGAGAAACCAGTGAATGAAGGAAGACAATAAACATTTAACTATGTCACTCTGTCTGTGTTTTACCGTGATTTGTCTCCGTTGTGCACAGAGAGGGTTTTTCTCTTGGTGTGATCACCTTCTGGGACCAATTAGAAAAATCATTTGGGTGCCATTATGCTAGTATCGTACTAATTCTTATTGAAATAAGACACCTTTACTTAAAACACTTTCACTCACAAAAAATGTATCTCAAATTCGTTAGGCTACCCTCCTACAGCTGCATTCGTAGATTGAGTCACCAGAAAGTGTACTACTGCTTATTTGATATTTCAGAGCTGTAAAATCAAATCATTGAGCTGAGGTTTGTGTGTGTGTGTGTGTGTGTGTGTGTGTGTGTGTGTGTGTGTGTGTGTGTGTGTGTGTGTGTGTGTGTGTGTGTGTGTGTGTGCGGGAGTGTGGGAGGTAGAGAGAGACAGGGCAGGAAACCAATCTAATCCATCAGGATCAGTCCATTACGACCTAGACAGATTCAATTAAAGGGATAAATAATGATTTGCCCAACAACAGATTATCAATGCTCTATCAGACACTGAACTACTCACGGCATGAAACATACATGATGATATATGAAAGTGACATACAAAAACCCCAGTTTTTAACTATTTTATCATTGTGTTGAATTTTATTTTACGGAGCATGCTGCCGGGTCTTTCACGGTGATTATGATTTCACGGATGAAATGTTGAAAAAAACCATCTCCTCCATAGAAAACAAACGCCTCTCTCCGTGCTTGTTAAGCGTAGAAAATGTCTTCCTCCACCCGAACCAAAGCAGAATGTTAATAGGCTTCAAATTAACAATGTTTAGTTGTCCAAATACATCTAACATGTTCCACAGTGCCCAGGCCAGCTGCACAAATATGAATGTATGCGCCCACAGGGAGTATAGGTTTCATTTCATACATATAGGCCCTGTGGCCGACACCAACACGCCACTGCAGCTCAGAGTTCAACTCATAGAAATACAAGAAGTAGAATGGACATAGCTCCACTCAGAGTGGCCACACAACTCCAGAAATAAAACAGATAGTCTTGGTCTCTGATCTCTTGCAGCAGTGGTTTAAGCTGTTGTTGAGAACATAAAAAGAGATGATGGTAGATTATTGAATTCCCTTGTACCTGAGGAGCAACAATTGTTTCATTGAAATCAAATCAAGCTTCCTGGTAAGGGATTGATAAACAATCTCTTTTCTCATATATATATATATATGCCATATATTGTATAAAATAAACGCCTGCAGCCATCCAAAGAAAATACGCCTTTATCATGCTGTAACTTTAATACCGAAACCCAACTGAGCATGTACAGTTTAACACATTTAATCAATACAGAATTTAGTCAGCAGAGAGACTATATAACTCTGTTATGGCTGGGTCCTTTCCCCCTGCTTTAAGAGCCTACAGTGGATAGTATAGCCACTCAACCATTCTTCTCTTTTCACGGTCCAGGTCCAGGCTGGTTCCTCTTACGAGAAGATCAGGAGGTTAGTCCTCCTGCTCCACACTGGACCCTCATCACTCTTATCTCTAATCAACTCCTTTATGGCCTCCTCGGTGTGAGAAAGCATTGCAATCAAACACAACCCTCCTCTCTTCCTCTGCCACTTTCCCCTCCGGGGGTGTTATCAGGGCTTATCTAGTCATTAGATCCAAGCCTTATCTCCAGGTTGTCCCCCCAGACGCTTCCTGGGACCCCAGGGAGGAGGAGTGTCTGGTCAGGCAGCAGGGGAACAGGCAGGAGCTGGGGAACTGACATCATGCTGTGAAGTCCTCTTAAAGGGATCTCCTCACCACGGGGCTGTTTACTGATCAAACATGACAACACAGAGAGACCCAGTGGCTGTAGGAGAGGGAGAGAGGGTCTCTATATAGGACCTACGGGTATGTGACGGGAATCAAATATCTCATATCTGCACCTTTACAACCTAAAGGGCCGGTTTCAGAGACAAGGCTTAAGCCTAGTCCTGGACTAAATCACACTTTCAATGTAAAATCTCCATTGAAGATGTTTTTTAGTCTAGGATTAGGCTTAAGCCTTGTCTGTGAAACCGGCCCAAAGTGTTATAAACCTTCACCGCCTTGGACGTCATCAACTTGGAGGTTTTTGAAATATGTCGATTCCATTGATGTTTGACGGTTGACGCTATGCCACTCTAAGCATGGTAAGATGTTGTGTCTAGAGGCCGGGTGAAGTTGTAGGGTGGTCTCAGATGGTTTTAATGTGTGTGTGTTCACTCCAGGGTTCCCCAGTATAAAACCTTCTCCATCATCACAGGGCTGAGTGTTACAGATTACTGGCCAGTTAAGATTTACACACAAACCTTATTGGAAAGACGTTGACTATATAACCCAGGACCTTCTGAACTGAGCCTGTGTGTGTGTGTGTGTGTGTGTGTGTGTGTGTGTGTGTGTGTGTGTGTGCGTGCGTGTGTGTGTGTGTAGTCCGTAACACAGGCCACATGCTGCAGCGGTCCTATAATTCTCCCCTATCGTCACATCATAAAATAAGGAATGGTTTCAAATCCACTATAGGTTGGGTGGTGTTCTCTGTTTCAGTGTCATTGTGTGTTGTGACACTAAAGAGTTGTCTGACACAGAGAGTGAAAAGCAAAGACCTGGTGTAGGGCTTGGACTTTGGTCTAACTCTATGTTGCTCTGCTAAGAAGTGTAT
Organism: Nansenia antarctica; assembly: GCF_963989245.1. Taxonomy (NCBI): domain Eukaryota; kingdom Metazoa; phylum Chordata; class Actinopteri; order Argentiniformes; family Microstomatidae; genus Nansenia; species Nansenia antarctica. The sequence goes on from NC_137674.1 coordinate 10,757,074, forward strand.
TCCCAAGTTGTGTGTTAATGGGATTCAAGTCAAAGCCACAGTAATTGAATATTACGCAGATGCAGACACACACGGACGCATACACACACACACACACACACACACACACACACACACAGACACAGACACAGACACAGACGACACACACACACACACACACACACACACACACACACATGCTATACAAAAGCTATACAGTAGCTGATGTTTCAATGGCCGACCAAGATGTGAAAACAGAAGATTATCACAGCTACTTGACCGTTATACACTCCTTTATTGGGTCTGAATCGCTCTAAATGGCGTCTATCCGTTTGTACAGAACAAAAACGAGGGAGTGAAAGACATCGTCGCAGAGGAGAAAAGAAGGAACCTTATTTTACATTCACCCCAGAACCCTTTTAACGCACATCCAGCCCTCCATGACAAAGATGCTTTTGTTTGGGGAGTCAAGGGTTACCAGGGGTTACCAGAATCCTGTCAGCGTCCGGAGACAAGGCTTCTCCACACCCCGCTTTGGGCTGTACACACACACACACACACACACACACACACACACACACACACACACGCACACACACACACACACACACACACACACACACACACAAACACACACACACATTGTTTATATTCACATCGCTCAACACGACAATATGTTTTACTGTAGCTTACTAAGCATTTTCTCCATGACCAAACTGTTCTTATCTTAAATATAGTATGAGATGTGATTTGGTACGGCCTTTCTGCCTGGGGGAAAGGGGGGGGGGGGTATGGAGCACTGTCAATATGCTCTGCTTGCCAACCAGACCCATAATCCTTTGCAGACACGAGGGACATGACAGGAGTGTAAAGTTGGTTGTGGAGAGGAGAGCACAGGAGAGGAGGAGAAGGGAGTTGACTTGTGAATGAGGTGCTAAACTCTGTAAAACCTCCTCTGATGGTTTTGTTCTCTCTACCTCGTTGGTGGCAGCAGTGAAAAGCCTGCAGCTCAATAGGCTGGCAGGGAGAGAGAGATGTGTGACACACAGAGCCAACGGAACAGTGACAATCAGAACACTCAGAACCCATAGCAGAGCAGAACTCTGTGGCATTGGGGACGTTGCTTCTATTAACACTTCTTACAGTGAAATAAACAACTTATTTCAATAATAATCACCTCAAAGCTTTTCTGTTCAGGTTGTATTCTTGAAGTATGTTTTGTTCTCCTAAGAATATTCATTAAAAAAAAAAAAAAAACTAGAATGATAAGCAAATATGACCACTCTGAAAAGAAAATAGTTTTTCTTCTTCAATACATATCCCTACTTTTGTGTTTGGCAGCACCTGCTCGAGAGAGGTTCAATGCAGGTGGCCTTTGGGTTGTGTGTGTGTGTGTGTGTGTGTGTGTATGCGTGTATGTGTGTGTGTGTGTGTGTGTGTGTGTGTGTGTGTGTGTGTGTGTGTGTGTGTGTGTGTGTGTGTGTGTTGGTGTAGCCTGCTGGAAGTTTGTGACCTCTGGAGCGGAAAGGTTGACCAGGCCGGCTCATGTGGCCATGTTGAGTGTGGAGAAGTTCACTTATCTGTGACCCCTCTCCTGCTGCCTGCTGGAGACACATCAAAGACTGCTTGCAGGGTGTAGAAGTGTGTGTGTCTATGTGTGCGTGCGTCTGTGTGTGCGTGCGTGTGCGTGTGTGTGTGTGTGTGTGTGTGTGTGTGTGTGAGTGTGTGTGGCTATGGGAGAGTGGGCTGAGTGTCAACCTCCTGTGGAGCAACCCTTTCCGTCATGATTGGATTAGACTGAGAAATCTGGATGGGATTTTATGGAGCTGAACCACACCGGAACAAGAGCATTCCAGTAGCAGGACAGACCCACTTTCTAGCTTTCATCCAGCCCCAGCCCCAGCCCCAGCCCCAACCTCAACCCCCAGCCCCAGCCACAACCCCCAGCCCCCAGCCCCAGGCCCCAACCCCAGCCCCAGCCCCCAGCCCCAGCCCCAGCCCCAGCCCCAGCCCCAGCCCCAGCCCCAGCCCCAGCCCCAGCCCCACCCCCAGCCCCAGCCCCAGCCCCAGCCCCAACCTCAACCCCCAATTCCAGCCTCAGCTCCATTTTAGCTCTCACTCATCCCCATCCCCTTCCCAAGCCCAGCCCAGCCTCAACCTAAAGCCAACACTGCCTAGTTATAGAATATGTACGATCACAGAGTCAGCAATAAGCTTGAGCCAAATAGTGTAAGTCTACCTATTTCTCATTCACACAGGACTGAAATGACAGGTGTGTGTAACTAACCTGCACAGCTATTGACCAGAACTACCAGAAGGTTGTATTGTATAGGAAGTGTGTTTGGTCACTGAAACCCGATTTTTAAGGTGAAAATGCCAGTGTTGTAACATGTTGTACTGGTGTTGAGTAGCTTGTAATGAGAAGTGGGGTAGTAACCAGAATGGACGAAACCAAAGCAGATTATCACCAACAAGTCAGGGTGAGGAAATAGTGGGTGGTGGAGGGTCTCATACATCACTCTATCCACCCAGAACGGAGGGTCAATGTGAACACACACACACACACACACACACACACACACACACGCACACACACACGGTGGTGAGTGACCCCAGAGTTAATGAGGAACAGAGTGTGGCTACAGTTGCTAATCAAACCCAGCTCTGGAAACAGTCTTTCAGCTGGCTACTCATCCCTCTTTTCAACTCCTCCTTCTCAATTCTCTCTCCTCTCTTCCCCTCTCCTCTCCTCTCCTCCTCTGCTCTCCTGTCCTCAAAGGGGTAAGTCAGGCAGTAAATACTTATGAGGACAACACTGGTGGTCGAGCCCATAGGAGGTCTTATGAATCACATGGCTCATTTAGAGCAATAGCAACATCCACGCTTGCATGCACACCACGTGCACGCGCATACACATGCTCACACGCACGCACACAGGCATAGAGCCATATCTGAATCCATAATTTAGTCTGCTTGTTCAAAAACTCTCTCTGAGGTTCTCAGCATGTTTCCCTCTTTGTAACTGGCCCTCAGTGTGTGTGTGTGTGTGTGTGTGTGTGTGTGTGTGTGTGTGTGTGTGTGCATGTGAGTGTGTGTGTGTGTGTGTGTGTGTGTGTGTGCATGCGCGCGCATGTGTGTGTGTGTGTGTGTGTGTGTGTCTGTGTGTGTGTGTGCATGTGAGTGTGTGTGTGTGTGTGTGTGTGTATGTGTGTGTGCGTGTGTATGCACGCGCATGTGTGTGTGTGTGTGTGTATGCGCGTGTGAGTGTGTGTGTGGTGTGCGTCTGCGTGTGTGCAGATCTCCTGTGAGGCCTTTCCTTTTTATAAATGATCCTCACTTGCACCTCCATGAAAAATCACCCTCCGTCCTCCACTAGGCAAACTACATCAAAGACGTCTCGCAGGACGAATAGCATGTAACAATATCTTTTATTTGTTCACATGAAAGAGGGCAAGGTCATCTGTCTTCGCCTCTCCTCGGGTAGCGTTTATTCACTCTGATTAATAAGCCTATGATTATCGCTAGCCTATAGCTCACTGTCGGAGGGTACCGAGCAACAAGACGACCTGCTTACCGCAGCTCTACGAGCTACAAAACAAACAACGCATAGGGCTTCCCACAGTCCCCACTAGGCCGAGGTGGACGTCTGATGATTGACAGCTGTTGTCGTGTCTGTGAAGCATCTGTGTTTAAAGGCTGTTAAAGAATTTCACGTGGGGTGACCTGTGCCTGGAAAGGCTGTAAAGAGACGGCAGCTGTGGGGTTACGGCTCGCAGGGAAACTGGGAATAAGACTGAAGGTGTCATTCCTGGGTGAGAGACAGAGACAGGGGGGTATGGAGGGTACCCCTCTGTCCTCTGGGGGGAGCGGCGGGGACTGCGTCTCCTCTTAAAGATAAAATAATAATGCATTTGATTTGTATTGTACTTTTCATTTAAAAGAATCTCAGAGTGCTACAGAGTTGGAAGAAAAACTGCCTAAAAACATAATAAGTTAAAAACATAGCAAAAAAACACACAAAATAAATCACAAGAATGAACAAAGGTTCAACAGTCAAAGGCCTTTTTGAATAAAACGTTTTTTAGGCCCGTCTTAAAAGAGTCCAGGCTCTGTACTGCCCTTCAGTGATACTCACAACAGCACAGACATGTAAACATAGAAACGTGAAACATACTCAGCAATTATATTCCTTTAGATAATATCGGACATAAAAACAAGAGGTATACTGTATTGTAGATGACAAATCGGCATTGAACTGGAAACAGTTGGCTGACCTCTCTGAATATGATGAATCAGGTGAAAGCTGGAATAACGATCACACAGACTTTTCGACTAAACGAATGGGCTTTATTATACACATAGATTTTGGTTACATTTACTAAACACACACAAGCAAAATGCCCTGTTCACTCTCTTAGCACAGCTCATGTGTCTTACTCTATTTCTTTCATTAATCCGTTTTTTTGGGGGGAAAATTCCACCCTGGGATGTGAGCCTGGCCAGGAAGCTGATTAGCCTACTGATGATCTCGGAGCAGTTATGAGCCATGGAGAGGGGCTCCACCTCCACCCGCATCCTGTATGCTAGAACTGAGCCAGGGTCTGTTTTTATATTTTTTTATATTGTGGGGCCTCGATCGAAGATATGAATGTATCTTTCTGTGAGAATACCACACCACCACAAAGACATTTTTGTCAAGTGGGGGTCTTTGTGACTCACACAGGCATGACGTGACTGTGTTGATCAGGCCTGTCGCGTTGGACCGGCCACGCCCCTGCCCCTCGGACCGATGAAACCGGGAACCGATGAAACATTTTTCACCGCAGCATCTGCCTGGTGAAAGCCACAGAGACAACGTAACAACGGTCCCTCTGTGTGTGTGTGTGTGTGTGTGTGTGTGTGTGTGTGTGTGTTTGCGTGTGAGTATGTGTGATTTGTGTGGCTTTATTGGATGTTCAACAAAAATAATTCAGAGAAATAGCACAAGGACAGTGAAGTACAACCCTCACAAACCAGGCTGGCAAAGACAAAGTAGCTCTATTGAGAAGGTGCACCATAAGACCTGTGTTATAACATTAGCAACTCTCTAGAAGACAACAAAAAAGACTGAGTATCTCTTCTAGGGCAACACCTGATCAGAGAACCCTAGACCTTCTGCCTGCCGCAATAAGATTGTACAACTCTTCCTCTGGCTGGCTCAATCTATCTATCTATCTATCTATCTATCTATCTATCTATCTACCTATCTATCTATCTATCTATCTATCTATCTATCTACCTATCTACCTATCTACCTATCTATCTATCTATCTATCTATCTATCTATCTATCTATCTACTTCTGTTCCTGTGACACTCCACCACCAGATGCCTGTGTTGCCCTATGGAACCATGGACCATGTCCATTCTAGCAGTTCTACTTCTATGGCTACAGACCGTGTCGTTGTCCTGTGAGGTGGTCCATATGGTGGTGTTTAAGGACAGAGCCCGTGACTCTCTGAAGGAGGTGGAGGAGGGACACAGCCAGGTGGCCCTCTGCCCTTAGAACCACAATGGAGCCCTGGCAGAGGTCCCACTGGGCCAGTTGCCTGACTGCTTCCTAACTAAGAGTTCATTTATGGAAACTGGCCACTCTACCATAACGTGTGCAGCCATCCAATACTCCAGCCCTTAGAGTCACGTGACCTGTCTGATGATGAGTCGGTCTTTAGGAATGTTTCGGAATGTGACATATTCTGTTTTTGCGTCGCTGAATCATTTCTGTTGCATTTGATGTGGAG
>NC_137674.1:10767831-10775331 GCF_963989245.1 Nansenia antarctica
ATTGGATAGTTCCAGCCAGGGGTAAAGACAATTGTTTAGGGATTCACTTAAACTGAGAATAGTTTCATCCTTTCTCTCAAACACAGAGGGAGAGCACACATGTTGTTACTATATCCCCTTTGTCCATGTATTGCTGTAATATCATTCTTTAGTTTCATGTGTTTTTAATCTAATTTCATCTCCATGTTTTGGCGTTAAGTTAATTTGGTGTGATGCGAGCTTCTGGGACGAGTTAGAAACACCATGACTAAAGTTAAACATGTGTATAAAAGTATGATGTATGTTTTCAAGAGCTTGAGCAAAAGCCCATGCGAACAAATAAAACAGAGGACATACTACATAAATAATTCAGGCGCAACGTCCCACAAAACAATATCAAATCCCATCCTCCTAAAATGCTTAGGTACCTGAATGCTACACAAGTGAAGGTAAAGCAGGGAAAGGTGGCACAGACTTTAAGTACCACTTTGATTCTGATCCAACCATCACTGAAGGGAACACTGCACTGAACAATACACTGAACACTGAGCACTTTAGTTAGTTTAATGTTGGTTGTTGTTGAATGTAATGTCTGATTGCCTGAAATGTCTTAAATGTCTGATTGTTTGTTTGTTGATTGATTGAATGTATACATGGTGTTGAGTTTTTGTAAAAACCCAATAAAAACACCATCACTGAAGGGAGCTGGCAATGCCAGGGGGTCACATAGCACACTAGACACTCCCACTTTCTCTCGCTCTAATAGGGGGGTGTAGCTGTCCCGCTACATGCGCCTGTGCCGTGCGTAATTTCAACACTCCGACACACTTTCTCTCTCTGTCCCAGTGCGCTCTGGACTCTACTCCCAACTGAACGGAACACACCGGCCCGGTTGATCAGCATGGATTTGAAACTAATGGCGTTAATGGCGGTGCTCGCAGTGGCATCTTATGTGCCTGCCTCCCAAGGTACGGTGGATCACTTTATTCGTGCGTTATTGTTGTTTAGTTACTTGTATATCTATAGGCTCCGTTATTCTAATCACTACCGCTGTTTCGTTCCAGTGCGTTGGGGGCATTGAGCAGCAGCTGCAGCGTTTTTTTTATTTTTTTTGCATTCACACTTTTGTTTCTTTTTTCTTTGCATTCACACAATTTCGGTGTATTGAGTTAAATGTTACATCTCCTATATAATAATAATAATAATAATAATTCATTGGATTTATATAGCGCTTTTCCGAGGCTCAAAGACGCTGGAAATATGAATATATATGCTTTTATTCTAGTAGGCTATTGGATGATTGTTGATTGCATGGTGCTTTTAGAGAATTTTTATTTAGAGAATGTCAAACTCTTCAATTATCTATTAGGATTTAATTGTATTGTGACTAAATGCTTAGGGATTCAATTGCCTACACTACATGCTCCCCTAAAAGTATTGTGTATGCTTAGAAATCAAACGGACGTGCAAATTAGACAACTTTATCCTCTCTAACCTGTTCCAATAATTACCGTTGCATTGCATTGCATTTCCTTTAGTCGTGGGAATGATCTTATTTCACATGAGAAGCCAGGCTATCTATTTACCACCGTCCCGTGGGTAAATACTGCAAAACAAACACCCCAGGACAGATCAGGACAGGGACATGTGGCTCCGGCGCGCAGTAAACGGCTGTCGGATCGCTGATTAATGTGTGTATTTGTTCACTTCTTTGTGTTCATTTAATTACCCTTAAATTAGCTACTAAGACAAAAGCCGCAGTGATAGCGGTGGTGGCGACATCAGTCACCCGACCTTATGGGTCTCTTACCTCTTAGGCTCTTTCTCATGGTAATAACGCCAGATCAGGCGTCAAACGCTTAGCATTTTCTTAGTGGTCCGAGAGAAATTAATCCGCAGGTAGTTCTCACTATCCCACCTGGTGACCGTTAAGTGTCGCGGGTCGCCTACGAGAGAGAGACCCGAAATACATGCTACTTACAAATTACATGAATTAACTCATCTAATTTATTCTCAGGCACAAATGTCGAACTCATATAATTCCTACATGTCAATCAATACATGTTTAACTGAACAACAATAGAGTTGTTGAATGAATGAATGGTCTTTATTGTCATTAATACAGTACAGGTACCATACAATGACATTTGGGAGGGGGGGCTCCCCTGGTGCTAGGAAAAAAAATACTAAAAACAAGAAGGGAAAAGAGCTGGTTTACATAAATAAAGGCTATGTACACTATCCACTATACTATACTATACAAATAAAACACTGTGCTGTACTCTATGCTATGCTATAAATATCCTAACATTTCCTATCTCTGAACCTTATGTACCCGAGGGTTGTCATATTGCACATAGTATTGTTGTTCTGCTACAGACAATTTATTAACCTATAAACCAATGAATCACCAATTCGACTCAAATAAAAGCTATGTCGCAGTTTACAATTATAGCAGACAGTTGGGCACACACAATGGTGAATAGTAGTTATGTAGGTAAACGACTGTGACTGTAATACACAGTGGCGTTCTGACTAACAGTTTACGCATAGCCTACACACTGTCCAATCCTGGACATGTGCTGTGGGTTGGGAGTGATGTGAATGCTTGTACTAAACTGGTGCATCCGAGTGCACACAGATATATCCCGAGCAAGTGCTACATACGATACAAAGCTTATTTATATGTCTTATATATATAATGTCTCTTATGTTGAGTGGAGAAAGGCCTTACATATCAATCAGCTCCTGATCTTTCTGATATCTGTGCTGTTAGGTTCTCTCTTTTACAGTGGGGGTATTTTATACATTAGTAATATTCTCCTGTTCTCTCTCCCCAGCCAAGCCCATCAGTCTGGTAGAGAGGTGCTGGTGTCGTTCGACAGTGAATACCGTCCCCCAGCGTAGCATTCGTGAGCTTAAGTTCCTACACACCCCCAACTGCCCCTTCCAAGTGATGTGAGTACCTCACCAACACACACACACACACACACACACACACACACACACACACACACACGCACAAGGGTACACACACCCAGGAGCTTGGATGACTCTGAAAGGGGATGGAGTGTTCGAGTCTCGCCTCCTTGTTGAACATTTTACATCATCAATCTCTCAGAGGTGACAGGCCCGTGAAAAGAGCTGCTAGCTACACGCACACACACACACACACACACACACACACACACACACACACTCTAAGAGAATGTAGTTAGGAGATGGAAATTGGATGCAGTTTAGTTTTACACAGACAAACAGTATAGTGGGCTTAAATAATTGGCTTCTCTCTCACGCAGTGTGGCTTCCCTCTCATTCCTAGCTAACTCTAAGCCCTTAGGCTACAAGATCTACGGAAGAAATAAAGGCCAGAATAAAATACGCATCACAACTAGGCTCTCCATGCTTTCATAAAACAGTCATGTAAAGTTCAGGGGAAATTGGATAACAAGTGGGGCAAACCCCCCCCCCCCCCTCCCTCAGTATGCTGACCAAGACGTGTAAACTTAATATCCTTACTTAACCCAAACTGATTAACATGTACCTCTAAAGCATGGACATGGAGACACACGATCCAGTCATGGGCCATTCTGGAAATAGCTGTAAGGGTCAGGGTTATTCTGGACATAGCCAATAGCTACAGGGCAAAGGCATACCTCAATATACTCATATTTTACTGTCTGTCGTTAAAACCAATACAGCAAAATGCCAAAACTCCTCTGGCAAATGTAATCTATATATTATTATCTAAAAAATCTACTAACAATGGATCTATTTCTATTTCGACTGGTAAATAATCTTGGACAGTATGTCACATCAGGGAAATGTTTAACATAGGGAAACAGGGTTTGGGATGAGGGGTTACCTATTTGATATGGTGATTATCTAACTCTTTATTTAACAAAGCCAGGGGGAAGAGAAGATCTCTCTCTCTCTGTCAAACTAACAAGGGAGCGATCATTCAATCTGGTGGCAGATAGGGGTTAATCAAAATGTGCCAGGATCCTGCAAATGTGTTGTGTGTGTTGACACACCTCAGCCCACACAACACATAAGGAGTGCTGACAGAGTGTGTGGAGACAATGAACTGCAAAGGGGTTCTCATCCCTCTATCTTCTCTCTCTTAGTGCCAAGCTGAAGAACAACAAAGAAGTGTGTATCAACCCAGAGACCAAGTGGCTACAGCAGTATCTGAAGAACGCATTGAACAAGTAAGGAAAATCTAGAAGTGTGTCAAGGTCAAGGACCATAGAAAGAGAATAGAAGCGTCATTTTATTGAATGTATGACTACAGATAAAGCAACTGAGAGAAACAGCCAATGAAATATACTTTTATTTTCATGGGGTGTGATTTAAAAAAGGTTTTCCCCATTTTGACTGATAACGGGGAGCTGTGCATGTGTTGGGTTCTAAATGTCCAACGTATGTACTGCTTTACAAAGAAATAGCACTTTCACAAACACGTGAGACAAAATGACCCATAGACCGATCACGTTAATACTTTCCTGAGCTCCGATGCAATCTGAAACCTGGATGTAGATAACGATTTGATACCCCTATTAAAGCAGGTGACCTCAGAGTCACAATGATATGTACTGTTTCCTGTTTCTCACTGCTCTCTGACTGGAGGAAAGCTCTGATGCAGAATGAATGTAACCCAAAACTCTCTTTCTGCCTCCAGCCTCTTGACCTTGGCTTTCTTTATCTTTATTATATTGGATTATACATGCTTGCTCTAGTGTGTATCACTCACAGTAAACGAATATGCAAACAGGAAATGTGTGCATCAAACTTAGTTTGGGCATATTCATTTATTATATGAATGAATGAATGAATGAAGGAATCTTTTATTTCGAACAAAAAGAAAAAAAATAATAGCTAATAACGAAAAATACAGGTATCACTGTTCGAAAGGGAGTAGGATGAAGCCTAAGCTTATCGTGTCCTACCCCTATGAATGACAGCTAGCTCTTAAATAGTCCTAACCAGGAACATGTTGATACATGATTGAGCTGAGGCTCATTGGGTGACGACTATCAGAGACTGAGGACTTTGAACGATTTGTTGTGCTCTCACTGGGTATAGATCAGTGTCAAAACGCTGTGTGTAGGGGGTTAGGATTGCCGTTAGGGCCACAGTAAAAGTGTACTGTATGTGTGCAAAGAGGGGGGGGGGGGTCTACCTCATCCCTGCCCCCCACCCCAGACAATGACTGGACACTCCTACCCGATGGGAAGGTGTTGAGGATGTCTGGTATGCGTGTGCGTGTGTGTGTGTGTGTGTGTGTGTGTGTGTGTGTGTGGGAGGGGGGAGGGGGTCTGGAGGTAGACATATGCTAGTGCACAGCATCTCCACCCCCCCACCCCCCACAGCCAGACAGACTTGTATGCGGCTCCTGTCTCTGGCATGAGTGTCTAGTCATTGTCTTGTAGGAACAAAGGTGTGAACAGGTCCTCTGCACAACAAAACAGCCCAGGCCGAGGGTGGACGATGGACTTATAATGGAGTGGATTTATTTAGAACTCTATAAGGGTCCACTGTTGGGGGGGGAACCTACCCCCACTCACTACTACCAGTCTTAAGAACTGTGTGCCTTTGAGTTGCTGACAGACGTGTGTGAGAGGAGACAGAACATTATTAATAAAGATATTATTTCTCGAACAAAAATAGATTAGGTCATAAATCATTACCTAGGCCTATTTTAACCCAGAACCTTGAGACCGAATGAATAACCTTGACGTAAAGCACAGGTCTGATCCAAGAGTAGGAGTAAGGAGACACGTTTGGCTCTGAAGTCCAGCTACAGCAGCTATCACAGGGGAGGTTTGGCAGAGAGAGGCCAACTAACCCTGGTTCCTCTCAATCTAACTCTGGGAGGCAGAGACTCAGCGTGCTAAAACAAATAGTCATTTGTTATTGTACGCTGTTTACTAGTGGAACAGTCAAGTGGTTGAACCTGACAGCACAGGGGAGGAAACCAGGAGGAAGCATGACCTCATGTGCCTAACAGCAACAGCTAGCATTTTTCTGATTCATTAAAACTCGTTAACCCTCATAACGGCCGTGTATAAACCGTGTATCTAACTGTGTATGATGTTGATCGGCCCAGCCCCACAGCGCAGTATAGCTCAGTATATGAGCACTCTGGCTGCCGGTCTGCTATTGCCTCAGCCAATTCTTCCCTTTGCCAACATGCTAAACATGTTATATGTTCCCGGTACTGTATGTCTTGGATTACATCTGATACTGACTTCTTTCTTCCCTCTCTTCCAGGATGAAGAAATCCAAACAGGCCAACTAGAGAGCCCCGCAGCGCAGGACTGATGGCTCCTCTGAGGGAGCCTCCTGTCCACACACACATGTAACGTGTAACGTGTACTCCTCTGGCATGCTGAACAGCACTTATCCACCCCGCCTCGCTGCCTCCCCTCAGCATGGAACCAGTCAGTGACTGTCACCACCCTCACCCTCACCCTCACCCGCCCCCGTATAGACACTACTATTAGCGCAAAGTGCAATTATATCTGTGAGCGAGTGTATGATTTTTATAACTATGATGTACAGTATATGCCGTTTTTTTTTATTATTCTACTTCATCAGTAAAGAGGTGGGTTTTTTTTTCGGAGCTGTTTTTCGCACCCCTCTCTGTCATTCTGGAGTTAGGAATCAGGTGACTGGGTTCTGCAGTGACTATTCGGAAAAGGAACAGCATTCCTTCTGTGATTAGCTGGGGCGTTCGTTCACACACAAAAGAGAATGGGGCACACTGTTTCATCGTCTAATCCATTACATTTTTGTATCCAGACATGTGCTACACGTTGAAGTATTTTATATTAAAAAACAATGCAAAGCCGTTGGTGCTTTTGTTCCATGAGCAGCTTTTTTCGAGTGAGTAGTGCCATAGCAGATTTCCATCAGATTCCATTTTGAGGTTTCGAGTTAATGGGCACCTTGATGATAGAAATGTAATTGCACCAACCATTCCAAGACAATTACAGTACATTCTGGTAAGACACAAATTAGAATTCCAATGCCATAGAACTTTTGGTGCCAACATGGCTTACTGAACTTTCTGTAACTGCAGCTCTGGTGGTGACCTTGTATGACACGGCCATTCCCTTAAAACTGTGTGTGTGTGTGTGTGTGTGTGTGTGTGTGTGTGTGTGTGTGTGTGTGCGTGTGTGTGTGTGTGTAATGATGGGGGAAGGCAGTCAATGAGAGGGAACATGGGTTGGAAAGTTGTATTTGGGCATCTGGAACCAGATCACTACTAATTGAGGAACCATGGGTGCGTAGCGCTCCGTAAAGTACCAGAATCTCTTATCCACTTCACTGTGAGCAGATGTAACTGAGGTTATTATATTACATTTGCTCTAAGACAGACTACCGTGCACGGGGAATGATACATATGCATATGAATCACATGTAATTAACATAGTATGAATAACCATTTAATAGATTGTGATATGGATCAACTAGATAGTATTAGTTATGCTGTGTTAGTTGTAGCAGCAGTAGTAG
>NC_137674.1:10782831-10825331 GCF_963989245.1 Nansenia antarctica
TCCGTCCTCCAGTCTGTCTACCTTTCATGTGTTAATATGAGGCAGGGTTATGAGAGCCGACACCATGCATCTCCACACAGAGCGATATGAACTGGAGGATTAGAAGACACACACTCAGGCTCCACATGGACTCAGCATGGACACATACGCGTGACTGCATGGGGGCCTCGCCTCCACACAAAAACCGTCAGGATTATTTCGGAGCCTAATTCAAGTTCAGTACTCGGTCTCAAGCCCACAGCTCCCATTCATAGTCACAGAGAGGCCTGCTCTGAGAGCTGGGGTCTGGGGTACGGAGGACAGACAAAGAGGTCTGGTTGGTATGACTCAGTGGCCAGTAGGAGGGCTCTGTCTGTGGGGCCCACCAAAGCAAAGACCTCTCTCATAACCATCAAACAAGCCCTCTCTCTCAGTCTCTAGTCTCCTGTCTCCTGATCACTATTCATGATAATAGGATAATTGGTGCTTTTGTATCCTGTTGTCATACTGTAGGTCTGTCTATATGTTGAATGTTTAGGTCGGTCTAGGCTTACTGCAAGTTCAGAAGTGCAGTTTCTGCACCATCTCTTGTGTGAAGAATAGCAGTAGCTGCATCATTATGAGTATGTTTGTCACTGGCAGGGACTGGGTAGTTTGTCAGGATCAAGAGAAAATGATCATTGAGTAGGTAGTGACAGCCTAATCCACATAGCATGTCATTGATTCCTATGCAAACCAGAGACTAGAAAAACAAAATACTGTATATTGAACCACATGAACTATTATCTTATATAACTTGTTGAGTGACTTGTTGAAGACTAGATGTTTTGCATTTGAGCACATTTTCATAGCAAAGGGTCTGAATACTTCTGTGTTCTAAATGAGACCAATGCACGACACTGTGGTCCCATTGAGGGCCCCTGTGTGAGGACACTGGCGTGGCTGCGTTAGATGACTCAGCAGACTCACAGTAACTCCAGACTGGACTGACAGTCTGTCACTGAGATCAACAGGACTCATCTGATAGGGTATATCCTTAACCACGGCAGAAACAGGTTAAGCACACCTTCAGCACATTCCTCCAATAGAAATCACCTCTGTTACAGACACATTTGACAGTTCTAATTGGCTGATGATAAGTGTGGGAATGTTTCTGTCCAATGTTTTTCTTGGCACTATAAACGGACAGTCTGGCACATTGTGACACGCTAAAGTTGCTGTGTCTGATCTTGATTAACGATTATGACAAACAAAAAGCAGGCTGTCTATACAAATCAAGTAGAAGAAATTCCAACTTCTCTATATGTATGCCGATTGCACAAGCATAAACAGAGGCATGGAGATGTATCAAAATCATATCCAAATGTAAAACAAGTAACCAGAATAGAACTCCTGTACAGAGAATTAGAGCCCTGCTAACACAGATCCAGCACTGGGCCGACACAACATTTATGGCACAGGCCTGGCCAGGGGAGTATTACTGAGGAGGCCTAACCAAACACCAACCCACATCAGTCAGCAGACAGCTCCAAATCCTCCCATCTCTTTCACAACCCCCCTCTGGTCTCCATAGCTCCGTAGCAACACTGTAAATGAGCTGATCATTTTACCCTGAGCAGAGACATCAACACACGCGAGGAAGAGACGTCAACACACACACACGAGGAAACAGCATCACTCCTCCACACCGCTGACTGCCTGTAGGCACGTCTGTTTGTTGTGTTCATCTGGCTGACCTGACTGGAACTCCATCATCCATCCTATCCTGGAAGGAGTTCTATCGTTAGCTCTCCTTCCACGCGTATGAAAACAACCTAGAAACAACCCTTTTTTTTTTCTTCCTCCCATTCTATTTTGCGTGGCATAAGGGATAGAAACACAGGGACTCTCGCAACAACGGTTATGTAATGCTCAAGGCCGAGAAACATTTGCTCTCAATCTGCAGGGATGAATTATTATGTGCAGGGGAGCACATCATATAAACGTTTATTCAAACTCATACCCCATTCCAGATGATGTATTGAACACAGCCAAGACGTGTACATCCGTCTCTGCCCTAAAGCAGAGAACATAATCCGATGCTAGCTCATTTGCTTGTGTGGCATGTCATGTTACCATGACAACCACAAGAGGAGTTGGCTACGGCAGAAACAGATCTGGAACCAGGCTAAGCAGGTCTGGCTTGCTTTCGTCTGGGGGGTGACTGCTGAGGGAGGCGGGGGGGGACAGCTCTGGGTTTGTTGGGTGCACAGGGAGCATGACACTGTATTTCAAAATTGACAGGGGTCACATTGGTCTGTTGACAAAACATAGTAAAACATAGTAAATACGTTAATGCTTCAATGGTTGACATAATACAGCTGCTTGAAACACTTATTATGACTGGTAAATATAATAATATGATTATATTTATATATGTTTGAAAAACACACACTTCTGTACATCAAGCAACAGACGAATTTGCTAAACAGTTTTTTCATGCAGAGGACAGAGGAAATCCATATTGAACGAATGTTTCCTAGTCTAGGTAACGTAGGAGTAAACCGGAAAATAAAGCCAGAAGCTCAGTGGGCCTGTGAAAGTTTGCAAAGGGACACACATTTGTGAAGAACGTGAGTTAATACTATACTGTATTTGGAAGCATGCCTCCGTCACTTAATTAATGACTTAATCTTCCAAATATGTGTAGGTTCTAAAAAGGACAAACGTTTACATATGCTATACTAACCCTGGCATCAATACAACCATATGGAGTTAGAGATTGCATAATGAGGGATCGTGGGATCTTACATTTTACATTTACATTTTTGGCATTTAGCAGACACCTTTATCCAAAGGGGCTTACAACAAAATAATACATTTGACGGTAAGTCAGTGACTCATCTATCCATCCGTCAAAACAAGAAAATGTCATCTAAGCTCAGGCCAGGGGCTATTGGCAGTCATAATGCTAGAAGAAGGAAGACTTTTTTTTAAAAATAAAACATTATTATTATTTACAGTAGAGAAACTGTACAGGGGGGGTAGAGGGGATGTAGAGGTCTCAGGAGGGGCAGTTAAGGTGTAGCCTGAAGAGATGAGTCTTCCTGTCCTGACAGCAGCGGGAAGCTCATTCCACCAGCGATGTAACAGTGTGTGAAAAGCTGTGGTTGCTGTGTGTATTACTGTATTTCTGTCATGGCTGTGTGTGTGTGTGTGTTTTGAAGTAGAATTGTACTGCATGGAGGTGTAGCGTCAGCCTCTCACCAACAGGGGGATTTAGTCATGAATTACTGTGTAACAGTACACTGGATACACCTCACCCTGTGTCCAGAGGGTTGATGGTTCTAAGTGTGCTCAGGCTATAGTCCCTACATGGATATCGTAACTGTACCACGTGTCCTCTCCTTACACACTGCAGCGGTGTCGTCCTCTCCGGGACCCATCTGCTGAAGCCACAGAGTCTAGAGGGATGTTCTGTGTGACGAAACCCAGAGCTGCTGAATTCTAAGGATATTCCAGGATTGGTTAGACAGAAGAATATACTCTGGAAGGAAATCACTGGACAAATTCCGAGATTGTCTGTAGACAGACAAACCTACTATGAAAGCAGCCACAGTCCTGAAAATAGAATAAGAGCTTTTGGTGGTTGATGGCTAATAGAACACATGTTTTCTGCTTTATGTTTTACAGGTTGAGAGGTCGATGGTCTATTCTGTATTACAAGCACTTTCACTAGAGCACATCTGTTAATTCACATTAAGGTTACTCCTCTCTATCCTCTCTCATGGATGAATACAAGCAGAGCTTTGTTAGTAAGTGA
This sequence comes from Nansenia antarctica, assembly GCF_963989245.1. NCBI lineage: Eukaryota > Metazoa > Chordata > Actinopteri > Argentiniformes > Microstomatidae > Nansenia > Nansenia antarctica. The sequence goes on from NC_137674.1 coordinate 10,786,613, forward strand.
TGTGGATGGTGCAGACATGCAGATGTTCCCAGTCCTAAACTGCCTCTAGACTTATGGATTTCTCTCTCTCTCTCTCTCTCTCTCTACTCGAGCAGACAAGATGTTTCTGTACACTTCAGAATACATTCTGTTGCTGCTGCTGTAAGCAGTTACTGTTCATCAGTGAATTGAGACAAGTTAACCAGTTCTAGTGGCTGTATGCCCAAACCAAGTGTTCCTGATCAGTGGGTCTAATTACTTTAGGCAACCCAAATGATAGTTTTATTTTCCTTATTTTTTTTTGTGTGACTCTAGTCCATCCACCCAATTGACTTTGTCGTAAAGGGACGTCTAGGAATAGCAAGGCCTGTAAGGGCCTCATAGATAAGCTTTTTTTGATGTTGAGCCAGCATGTATATGAAGAATGTTGAATCCATATTGTTAAATGTTTTAACTGTGCAGCCCAAAAATAATATCTCAGATTCGGGAGATTGAGCATGTGGTTTAGATAGCTGCAATGTTTTTTTTGTCAGATTCTTGGGTGCTTTCCTTGCCATATACATTTTGAAATGAGCCTGTCGAATTGATCAAATGTGGATTTTGGAATATCAATAGGTAACATCTGAAATGGATAGAGAAGCCTAGGTAGTACATTCATGAGTACACTCTAGATACGGCCTAGCAGAGACAAGGGAAACGTATCTTTATAATCTTTACTGATATTTTGGATTATTTATTCATAATCTATATCTGATCATGCACCTTTCGCATTATCATGGGACATATAGGCCACACAAACAAACAATGGAGATTAAATGAATCACTTTGAAATTATAAGAAATGGATCACCTTTTTAACAACTGAACTAAGTAATTACCTAGACAGGAATGTCTCACCCGAAATATCATCTCTCATTACATTGACATTTTTGGTATTTAGCATAAGCCTTTATCCAAAGCAACTTACAACAAATACATTTGACTAAGTGAATCATCTATCCACCAGTCGTAGCAGGAAGAAGTAATCTATGCTCAGGCCTGGAGCCATTGGCAGTTGTTGGGCTAGAAAAAGACAGAATTCTAACATGGGAATAAAGTGCAGACTCTCAGCTTTGATTTGAGGGTGTTCATAGATTGGAGGAAGGGTTTAGGAAATACAGCTCTTTAATATGTGGCCCCCCTCTTTTTCAAGGGCCCAAAAGTAATTGGACAATTAAATCAACAGCTGTTTCATGGACAGATCTGGGCTATTCTTTTGTTATTTCTTTATCAGTTAAGTAGGTAAAAGATCTGAGTGGCATCTGAGTGGCAAACGTGTAGCATTTGCATTTGGAAACTGTTGCTGTGAACGCACAACATACGGTCAAAGGATCTCTCAATGCAAGTGAAACAGGCCATCCTTAGGCTGCAGTTTTTAAAAAAATGGATGATCACAGGATCCTTTAGGTGGTAAAGAAAAACCCCTTCACAACATCCAGCCATGTGAAGAACAGTCTCCAGGAGGTAGGCATATCATTATCCAAGTCTACCATAAAGAGAAGACTTCACAAGAGCAAATACAGAGGGTTCACTACAAGGTGCAAACCATTCATAAATCTCAAGATTAGAAACACCAGATTAGACTTTGCCAAAAAAACATCTAAAAAAGCCAGCCCTGTTCTGGAACAGCATTCTTTTGACAGATTAAACTACCAGAATGATGAGAAGAAGAAAGTATGGAGAAGGCTTGGAACGGCTCATGATCCGAAGAATACATCACATCATCTGTAAAACACGGTGGAGGCAGTGTGATGACATGGGCATGCATGGCTTCCAATGCCACTGGGTCACTAGTGTTTATTGATGATGTGACAGAAAACAGAAACAGACAGATGAATTCCGATATAGGGATATACTGTCTGCTCCGATTCAGCCAAATTCAGCATAGTTGATTGGACAGCGCTTCACAGTACAGATGGACAATGATCCAAAACATACTGCGAAAGCAACCCAGGAGGTTTTTAAGGCAAAGAAGTGGAATAATAAAAATGTTTTCAATTCTTAAACGTTTCATACTATATTTTTGTTCAACCCCTTGAATTAAAGCTGACAGTCTGCACTTCAATGTATCTCGATTGTTTCATTTAAACTCCATTGGGGTGGTGTACAGAGCCAAATGATGGAAATTGCCAAAAGATTATGGAAATTGTGTCACTAAATTGTGTCCAAATATTTCCAGACCTAACTGTAAGTACAGCAATGTAATCACTGTAATTTTTAAGTATCAACATGAGACTTTGCATCCGGATAGAGGAAAAGATCAATTTCCCTTTTGCTCTTATTCTTCCACTAGGATCCCTAGGGAACAGTGGGATATGAACAGATAGAACTGAACCTAAAGTCGGATAAACCATAAACTCAGCCAACATGTGTCCGGACAGTCCTTTGGACAAGGTCCCAGGCTGCAAGCCAGAACAGGCAGCTGTGCGAACAGTCTTTGAAAGTGCTCGCCTTTGCTTGGATATGAAACCAAACAGAACAACTAACTATTAGTTAGCAGCACCGCCTCCTGCAGAACCTCGAAATAAAACATAGAAGATAACGACACCTTAACTTTAATGTCTAAATTATCAAAGTAATTCTATATTCATTGTATAAAGCTACTTGTAAAGGTGGGAAATAGTCAGTAGATGTAGATGGAAAAAGAAAAATTAAACAATTAATAAATAAACAAATGTAACCTATAGGACTCTATATGTCACTATGTTCATGACAACATGTAACAACATGCTCACACTCACACTCACACTCGCACTCGCACTCGCACTCGCACTCGCACCCGCACCCGCACCCGCACCCGCACCCGCACCCGCACCCGCACCCGCACCCGCACCCGCACCCGCACCCGCACCCGCACCCGCACCCGCACCCGCACCCGCACCCACACCCACACTCACACTCACACTCACACTCACACTCACACTCACACTCACACTCACACTCACACTCACACTCACACCCACACCCACACCCACACCCACACCCACACTCACACTCACACTCACACCCACGCACGCACGCACGCACGCACGCACGCACACACACACACACACACACACACACACACACACACACACACACACACACACCACACACATACCATACATTCACATAGAAGTGCACCATCCAAATTTACTCCCATCCCTCTTTAATATTAACAAGAAACCACTTAACTTCTGCACATGGATTAAAAAAGACTCTCACATCTTCAACATATCTTTCATAATAACATCCTGGTCTCATTCCCCCACCTGGTCCAGAAGTTCAGGAGTAAACATTTTTTGGAATATCTACAGCTAGACTAAACTCAAATCATCCATCCAAACAAAATGTAACATTACATCTGCTAACCTAGATCTCCCTATCCCATATTGCAAGAGTTAAGATGTATCTATCACTCCTGAAGCCGACTTCTGGAATCAAATCTACAAAAACATCTATTTTATGACTAAACACGCCGATCTGTATAAGATACTCCACAGAATTCACTATACTGGCCAAAAAATGTTTAAAATGGGATTCGCATCAGGAACCTGTCCACACTGCACACAAAATAATATTGATAACTATGTGAGAGACGGAATCTGGCAGGGAAGAGTATTCCATAACGGACTCTGTCTTTGTCTTCCTCAAAGCACCTTCCTGATGTCTGTGAAGGCCGGTCTGGCTTTAGCAACATTGGCTGTGTCGTCCGGGCATGTCCATCATTGTGTCATTTTGTAATGATTATGCGTGGCTTGTCTCCCAGTCTTCTCTGTGTCAAACTGTGGTGTGAGTACTGGATCCACGGGTACATCTTTGTCCATCCGAAACACTTCCTTAAGAAGATTGAAAACTGCCGCGGGAGAGCCTGATCCTGGCATCTTAGCGATCCAAACGTTATCTCTCCTCATCCTTAACTCCATGTCCTCACTCTTTCCTTTTAAATCTTCCACTTAATTCCTGAGGTCTGTTACAGTGGTTTGTACTGACATTACTTCGTCCGACCATGTTGACATCCTTCCTCAACGACTTTTACATTAGCTTTCACGTGATCGATTTCTGTGCGAATTGCGGTGTATTGATAGCAATTTCAGTTTTCACTGACTTTATTTCCTTCTGTAACGCTTCAAAATCATCCGCTAACGCACTGTTCAGCTTCTCCCTTATTACAGTGGATATGTCTTTCCTTAAGGAGGCGAGGATCTCAGCTTTGATTGATGCGACGTTCATGGTCGAGCTCACTGCGAGTACAGGTGTGGCTTGATTGGAGTTATCTGAACTCTTCACCAAGGAGGTGTTGGGCCTTCCAGTGGACGCAGTGTCGTATTTGTATTTTTGCAACATTGACGCCATCCACGTCGATTTAACTGACCTTTAACTAAACTTTGGTTTATTAACGATAAACGACTGAGCGTTTTATGTGCGATTTAAATTGTAAATGTCATTTAAATATCAAATAAGTAAGGATTCCGCAGGAGCTCTGGAAAATGTGTTTTACTCCATTTGCCGCTAACTAGCGCCCAGAGAAATAAGTCTACTTACGAAAGAATGATTAAACGAGTTCACTGTGACAGATGTTGGAGGGGGAGGCAGAATGGCAGGTAACAATTCAAGAAAAGAATAGAGTGAGAAGAACGAGTCGGATAAGCAGGAGGAGGGGAGAGAGGGGAGAGAGGCCCCACATGGCTGTGACCTGGCAAGCGGTGGTATGAGGGAGGGATGAGGGGAGGAGAGGTGAAGGAGAGAGCAGAGAAGAAAAGAGAGGAGAGGGGGGAATAAGCCTCAGTGAGGGAGAGATTTAGGAGGGTGACAGGAGAGAGACAGAGGAGGAACCGCAACCACACCATTAGTTCATATGTAAAACCACTTAGGGTCCCACTCTCTCATATATCCAGATTCCCATCTGTTCCATGTTGTTATATTGTTACTACAGCTTTCAGATCCCAGTTGGAGTAGAGAATATTACACAGGTAAATCAGAGGTCTGTATAATATATCATCGAAACAAGATCCATTTGCTGTTTATTCAGGATGTCTTGCATTCAACGCACGGCCGACTTGTCTTTACAACAATGGCCCAGCCGTGGTCTACTGAACATGCAGTGTGTGTTCTATTCTGTTATGTTTCATTTATATTATGTTTATGGAATCTTTTTATACAAGCAATAGGACACTTGAGTCTGTGATATCTCATTAATGTCACCTTGTATTGTACATTACCACACCCCTTAGCTGTGATAGAGGCTATTCATCATGTCACAGCCAGTGTAAAGTGAACCATCCCTGCACCTAAAACAAGCGTGCAGCACTGTAACACTGGCATGATTATATTTTTCCAGCTATGTTAGCGACATTATCTCGAATATCAAATACAAATATTTTATCATGCTAACAAATAGCTAAAATAGAGTTATTCAAATAGAGTCCTATGGAGCTTCCAATACAAACATGCTACACTATATGGAGAAAAGTATTGGGACACCTGAGCATCACACCCATATGTGCTTGTTGAACTTCTCATTCCAAAATCATGGGCATTAATATGGAGTTGGTTCCACCTTTGCTGCTATAACAGCTTCCACTCTTCTGGGAAGACTTTCTACTAGATTTTAGAATATAATTGCAGGGATTTGCTCCCATTCAGCCACAAGAGCATTAATGAGGTCGAGCGCTGATGTTGGGCGACAAGGCCTGGCTTGCAGTCGGCGTTCCAATTCACCCCAAAGGTGTTCGATGGGGTTGAGGTCAGAGCTCTGTGTGCAGGCCAGTCAAGTTCTCCCAGCCCACACTCGGCAAATCATGTCATTATGGACCTCACTTTGTGTATGGGGGCATTGTCATGCTGAAACTGGGAAGGGCCTTCCCCAAACTGTTGCCACAAAGTTGGAAGCATACAGTTCTCTAGAAATCGAGATTTGTTTTGGAAATCTGCCACCTATGGCAAAATTCTGTTTGAATTTCCAAATCCTCCCTAGTATTAATATAACCCCCCCTTAAAATGGACATGCAGTGTCGGACATTAGCTGTAGCGTTTCTGTGTGCAAGATTAGAAAAAGCAACAACCAAAGACAGAGAGGGAAAATTCCTGTAATCCCACTGTCCTAGAACACCCCTGGCAGTAACAACATGTTTATATGCGGGTAGGACACTCATTTTGCAAAGCATTGTTTCCCGCTTTCGTAGATTAAATATTTTCTCCTTCCCTGAATATAGGGACTAAACATTGTTATTACAACCATTAGAAGCCTTTTGAAATTGGCAGGACAGTCCGGACGGATTGTATGGCAGCTAGTGCTGAGGCACAAACATGTACATTTTCAAGCCTGCAAACTGTGACACTTTAAAATAATGTGAAAAAATACTTTTGTGCAATATGACAACCCTAGTTGACTATCTGTGCAGTATAGTACAGTGGATTGTGTACTTAGCCTTTATTGATGTAAACCAGCTCCTCACCTTCTTGTGATTTTATGCTTTTATGCTTTTTCTAAAATGTTTTTTTTTTTTTTTTCCTAACACCAGGGGAGCCACCCCTCCTAAATTTCGTTGTTTGGTACCTGTACTGTAGCAATGACAAATAAAGTCCATTCCATTCCATTCCAAATCTTGAATGTTACATACTTTAGCTTTATGGCTTTAAGGCTTTAAAGCTTTATGTCAAGAGGAGAGGGTTAGGTTAGGACTATTTTCCTCATTGACGTGTTTAATTTCCTTTAGGGGGGAAAAGCGCTTCACACCCACCTTGCTCAGGTGCTCATACAAGGGAACAGAATGGTAATGTTACAGTCCAGTAATTACAGTCCAGTGCATTAAGGGCCCTGGAGGATGAGGTGGTGAGTCTTACCCTCGCCCTGGGGAGGCAGCAGAGGTGTGGGTCTGAGGGGCGTTTCTCACAAAGTAATTACTGTAGTTGATATGCCCATGGACGACAAGTCCTTCACTGGTGTTACATAAACAAAATACATACTGAATAGCATAAAGTAAGAGCAGTTGAAGTAAAATAAAACGTGTGTGTGTGTGTGTGCGTGTGTGTGACGGGGGGGCAGGGGGCAGGGGGGGGGGGGGGGGTGACTACATGGCCAGTTTCCTCTCATTGTAAATCAATCATAATCTCATGAGCATATGCTGCAGTTAATATGTTAAACGAATAAATCATACTACACTTGTACTACCAAAGGAGTTAGTAACTAAATGTAAAGTATTACAAAAAAGCGTTCTATTACTATTCTCAAACTTCACAGTTTCTTTGAAGAGGAGTTAAACAAGTCATTCTCTAACTAGAGCAGAAGAGTCAAAGTATACATGATAAGAAACACATTGGTGTCTCTGTGAGTGCCAGTGAGAAAGCCAGAGAGGAACTGGCAGAGAAACGAACAGTGCCATATTCTAAACTTCTTGAGGTGCCAATGAAACAGATACTCTAATCCACTTCACAAACACCCAGATCACATTAATCATGAAAACATGGAAATGTGCGAATATTGAAGGTCGGTGACTAGTGAGGTTATATCAGATGCTTTAAATATCAGAACTGACATTAGAGAAATAAACAAAGAGCCACTAAAACAGACACAGAAGGCATAAGGACTGGGGTCAGTTTCCCGAATGCTTGGAACTTTGTGGAACTTTATCTCTTTTGACAATCCAGACCTCTTCTCTCCTCTCTTCTCCTCGACCAACAGAGTTCTTAACAAATGTCATTCTTTCACACACATAAGATTGACCTGCAAACGTACATTTTATAATTCTTTCTCTCTCGCAGCTTTGCGGCCGGGTTGTCAGGAGAAATCACTTTAAGTATTACATAAGCTGCAAAGCTTTTGAGAAACTCACCTCAGTCCTGCCTCATTTCCAGCCAGTGAAACAAACTCTCAACACCAAGGCCTTTCCAACAACACGCACAGCCCATGATTGATCTTCCTGTACAAAGAGATCACAGGTTCAATCAAATGCCCATGTTGAACATTCTGTCTGTTCACTTCAACATTAATATCTCCAGATATTCACAGACAGATACGAGAAACTAATCAGTGCCGCATTCAAATGAGGGTGAAACAGAATAACAGAATCGATAATACAGCGCTTATATTATATTGGCCTCTAACAGTCTTTCCATATCGGCCAACTGTTTTTCACAGGAAAGAAAATATTGCCCCCTTCAAAACTCAAGGGGTTTATTCTGCCCACACATAAGGAAATGAGGTGAGAGAGCTGACAGAGCCAGAGCAACAACAGTCTAGATTGTTCTGTTCCAGCTTAGGACTGTCGAAGATGAATCCAGCGCAAGCTGAGCGTGAGTGAACAGTCCAGGCAGGGGGCCCATAGCTGCTCCCTCTCTGTGCTTCTGACGACAGCAGGCCGGCTCTGAGATGTGGATTGTCTCACAGTACTGGCACGGTTTCATCTCAAGAAACTGGAGCAGTGATTCACTGACTACTAAATATCACTAGCCATGTAGCTACATGAAGGTCTGGTAAGCCGACTGTGTATAACTTCAGGGTTTTGGGTTATTTACAGGGGAGACAATAACGACAGAAAGAGACACATTTATGAATGGATGTAAGTCTTACAGGATGTGTAACTAGACAAGAGCAGCTAAAGAGAGAGCTCCACAGAGATTAACCAACTCCAAATAGGAGGTAATCCAAAACTGTTTACGTTTTCTGTTCTTCTGAGAAATGGGGGCTTTCGTTCTGGCTAAATTGTATTCTTTGTCACGAGCATAAATAGGGTTATGCCCTCACTCCACACACACACACACACACACACACACACACACACACGCACACACACACACACACACACACACACACACACACACACACACACACATACACACAGACACACACACACACACACACACACACACACAGAGAGAGCAGCTATGGGACATACATCACTGTTGTGTTCATAACCTGTCCTGACTTCAAAGCTCAACATACTGTTGGCTGTTATATAGGCATTACAAGGCCAGGCGGTCAAATGTTTGCGTATGTACATGCAGGCCTTCTCCAAGTGTAGTCGGTACAGTGATCAGAAACACATGAAAAGGTGACAGTGTCTCTATGTGAAATACAAATAAAATCATATGAAAAAAAGCATTTCTCTCCATTGAGCCGGTTTGTTATCAGGGCTAGAGAGTGGAAGACAAAGAGAGGAGCTTCATTTTCAATCAAATCAAATCATCTAATCAAGTTTTATTTGGATAGCGCATTTCTCACAAAGTGTAACCCAATGCGCTTCACAGAGAGCAGAGCAACAACTAAGATGGACATTTAAAACTACATGATGACAGAACACGCAAGCAAGTAAGGGCGAAAAACCTGTACACTGTGCATCCAGGAAAATTCCCTTGCAGCCATCTACTCATAGAGCGACTACCTCCAGTTTGCCTACCAGCACACAGAAGCGGCCCCCAAACCCCCCCCACCCCCACCCCCGGGGACCCCCAGCCACCCCACACACCCGACCTGCCCCAACACCAACACACCCGACCCAACCAACCAAGCACAAACCATTGCAACGATTGCCCTGCACCTGACTAGCCGATGTGAACTGCAGGGTGTTAGAGGAGATGTGTATTTGCCTTCCTCTCTATGAGAACTGGGGATGTTAATTCATCACTGTCCTTTAGTTCTGAAACAGCAGCCTGAATCACTCATAATCAGTTTCCTCAACAGCTACATCACCTCACTGCGAAAAGTAATGAGAGGTAATCAGTCATTATCAGTCACCAAAGCATCACCCGTGGAGAGTGAGGAGCATCTCAACAATAACAAGACGTAAATGGAACATAATTATGACAACAAAACAAGGTATCTATATTGTGTATCTGAGCAGGATTAAAAAATAAAATTGACTTATTGTTGGTTACTTCTGTCATGAAAATGCCTGGTAGCCAAAGCAAGAGCATCAAGAATGTTAGTAATCATGTTACTAACACAGACTGAGACACACACACACACACACACACACACACACACACACACACACACTCACTCACGTCCAGGGTGATACCTAGTGCATGAAAACCGAGAGGATGTTTAGACGCCAGACCCAAACCCCCCAGGGGCCAGCGGCCGTACTGAACCCCTGAGCCCCGCTGACCTCTGAACTCCCAGAACGGGGTTCTGAAAACAGGGACGCTCAGAGATTTCACACACTCCACATGAGACCGACAGAGAGAGAGAAAGAGAGAGAGAGAGAGAGAGAGAGGAGAAAGAGAGACATAGACATCAGAGAGAGAGACAGACACAATCTAACTATAATTGTCATTTTCATGCTTAAATATGCGTACATATTTACACTAGAAAACATTCGGCTGTTTCCAAATAACAGATCATGTTCGTGTTAAATCTGCTGTTTCTGCTGAGACAGACCGTCCTGGGTGGAACCGAACCCAGGCTGGCCAGCATCTCTGTATCTGCCAGCAAGTTGCCCCTAACCCTAAACCTAAAATAAAGACAAGTAGCGTATACATTTTCTCATCAGTTCAGACCACTTTGTCCTTTCTGGTATCTTATAACTTCTGTGTCCATCTGTCTGTCCGGTGAGTTGTGTTCCTCTTTGTTCCCTAGTTCCCCAAGTGTTCCACAGCGGAACCACAGAACCCCCGCTTTTCTGCATGAAAGAGAGTGGGAGGGAGAGAGAGGGGGTCGGGGGGTTAGAGAGAGAGAGCGAAGGGTAGGGAGAGAGAGTGAGTGAGTGAGGGAAGAAAGAGGGGTAGAGAGAGAGAGAGAAAGAGAGGGCTAGAGAGAATGAGAGAGAGAGAGGGGTGGAAGAGAATGAGAGAGAGAGAGAGAGAAGAAGGGGGGTATATATATATATAGGTCTTCGGTCTTTTGTAGGTGTTAAGAATAACACAGGGGGACTTGTGAGGCTTTAGGGGTTGTAGTTGGTTAACAGCAGGACAAATCAGAGCTTCTCTAACAACAACACTTAACTGACCCCAGCTGAGTCAACAACACTGCCTAAGTAATATACCTGGGAGAGGAGAGAGAGAGAGAGAGAGAGAGAGAGAGAGAGAGAGAGAGAGAGAGAGAGAGGGAGAGAGAGAGAGAGAGCGAGAGAGAGAGAGAGAGAGAGAGAGAGGGAGAGAGAGAGAGAGAGGGAGAGAGAGAGAGCGAGAGAGAGAGGGAGAGAGAGAGAGCGAGAGAGAGAGGGAGAGAGCAAAAGAGAGGGAGAGAGAGAGGGAGAGAGATGTTTATTTCTATATGAAAATAAAATGAAAATGTTCACTCTCTTACTCTTGGCTCCATGGTAATGATTTCACTTTCTAGACGATCCGTTTTATGTTTTATGTCCCAGTAATAATGACTTCGTGCACAAGACAGTGAAAGGCAATCATGGAAACAGTATATTCTCACAACCACACTCCCATGCATCTTTCCTATCTTTAGTAAGCCTGGGTACATTTCATTCAGAAGGGTAATGTGTCCCTATGTAGTTTTTCAGACAAATAATGATGTGGCCACTTAGCAGCCTTGGGAATATTCCAGATGGCACAGGCTTATCAGAGGCGCACACACACACACACACACACACACACACACACACACACACACACACACACACGCACACACACACACACACACACACACACACACGCACACACACACTTAAAGCAGCACTTTTTGCTCTGCTGCATATCAAAACTCAACAGTCTTGAGCCCATTTGTCTACATTAATCATCCATAAATCTGAAACAACTTAACAAGGGACTTCTGAAGAAGATACAGTAGTGTACTGCTTAGGAGAGACAGACTCAATCTCCCCAAACTGTAGCTTTCAGGTCAGAGCAGATGATGGAAGCGACGAGGAGAGGAGGCCACCACAGACTAATGGGACGCACCCTAAAATCCCATCTCAGTATCCCATCCTGTTACATCATCAGCTCCTCTTATACTGTATGTGCTGTATGCACCAATCACAACACATGGGTTGAGTTTCCCAGTTTAGAATGTATGATTACAGTAAGATATCATTCACCACTGCCCAGTATGCGTTATCTCTTTGCTCTGTTGACTATACACAGTCACCAGGTGTTTTCACGGATCATTTGTTTATTTACATTATTTGTTTTCTATTGTTGGTAAATATGTAAATACGTAAATAATAATAATTATTTTTTTTTTCTTGTTATAACTATTTTCTTTTTGATTTTGTCTTTGCTATTTGAATTTTTTCACATGTTCGAAATAAAGCTTTCATATCATAAAGCTTTCATATCATTTCATCTCATCCAGAATGGCATTTTAGGAGAGAGACAGTTCTGCCCTTGAGGGGAGAGAGAGAGTGAAAAGCACAGCAGCATCACTGTCCAAAAGCAACCACAAACACCCAGTCAGCAGAGAAATGACTGGATTGGATCTGGATGTGGCCCAGGTACAACTTTGTGGCCGAAGTGGACTGGCCCTTGCTGCCATTCTGAAGAGTTATCTTTGCCATGAAAAGGCCAGACTTGGGCCAGTATGTGGATAATGGCCCAGTTATCACTTGATAAATGTGACTTTCTTTTGTGTCTGAATTCCCAATAATGAGCGAGATATACCCAGTTAGTATTACTGAACACTGATCTGGAGAAATCCACTCCCAATGTTTACTCTACTTTGTAGGTAACAGCTATCGCATTCCAATCGTGTCACCGCAGACACTCACACAGTGGCTCACATGACATTAAGCAAATCACACGGCTAGCTAGCTAACTGGCTGTGTTCACAATTCAGTTAATGAGTTCGTCAGCTTGACTTTAGCTGAACTGTAATGCCAGACAGCCAGTTAGCCAGTGAATTTACAGTCGGTGCAGTTGTAAGGAGTTGGCAACTCATCGCGAAGTGAAAGCTGTATCAACCTCATAATTTAACGCATGAAAAGCATGTATACATTATGATTTAGCCTTTCAAACAGAGTGAAATGAATGGAACACATGTTGTTCAATTGAAATCTGTCGAATCCCTAAACATCCCATATGCGGGTTTTTAACGAAAATGTTTGTTATATTCTAATTGGGGTGGGTATATTCCAACGTGTGACTGGAAATGATAAATCACAAAAGGTCCAAATATGGGCCATGTCTTGGTTACTTAAGGCTTTGATGTGGTAACTGTCTGGCCCAAGTGGTAACTAAGCCACATCCACATGTTGGCTAAGATCTGGCAATTTCCCGCGGAGGATTCAGCTTAGGGTGACCAGAACCAGTCTATTACTGGCCCAGAGAACAAAGTTGTAGCTGGGTCACATCAACATGTTGGCCCACAGGCTTATCCTTTGTGTGGCAAAGGACTGGCTTAGTTTTGGAAACCAGACCTTGACCATTTCTGGACCATCGTTCCTTGCAGTTACTGGGGCACATCCACATGCTGGCCAAGATGAGGCCTTTTCATGGGAATTGGGTTTGGACACCAAAGTCAACAGGTTTGGACACCAGAACCGGTCCAGTTCTAGCCCCGGGGACAAACGTTCTAGCTGATCTTAGCAGTAGTTTGTTGATTAAACAAAACTAAACCATGGATAATGATGCATTCATACAAGTCGGAAACTCAGAGTCGGAAACTCTGAATAAAATGAAGTTGCATAGACCTTTCTATTTGTTAATTCGGATACTTTCCAAGTTATCACAAACCTATACAAAATGTACCATTTAAGCGAAGGGCAACAGTTTGATCACTTAAGTAGCAACTATTGCAGTAGCAACAGTCTCAACACACCACACACTCACCACACAACATATAGAGACTCAAGTCAAATCCAGGCTGTGCTGGGTATTTATTTAACTTAAGGGCAGATCAGAGACATTAACAAAATTATTTCTAGTCAGGTTAACTACAATTTAACCGATTTTTTTTTAAGACAATGATAAAAAGACCTTTAGGACTTGAAAGTGAAGAGGAAATTATTAATTACAAGAACAATTTACCAGCAACACAGTAATCTAAACACGCAGCCTAGCTTTCAGCCTCAAGCCAAAGAATTCCCACCATATTACACTGAGCTTATACGTATACTGCCTTAATGAGTGGATCGCTCCTGTGTTGGCACCGCTGTCTCTATATGGATACAGCAGTCGCTCTCAGTTACAACCTTTCACTGCCCTGGCGCCCCGCTGGTGGAACGAGCTTCCCACTGTTGACCCATCTCTTCAGGCTACATCTTAACTGGAGGACCAACACAGCAGCCATCATCAAGAAGGCACAACAGCGGCTCTACTTCCTGAGAGTCCTCAGGAAATACCACCTCAGACAGGAGCTGCTTGTGATCTTCTACCGCTGCACAGTGGAGAGCATCCTCACCTACTGCATCTGCGTGTGGTTCTCCAGCTGCACAGCCGCAGAGAGGAAAGCGCTACAGAGAGTCGTGAGATTGGCCCAGAAGATCATCGGCGCCCCCCTCCCCTCTCTGGAAGAGCTGTACAACACACGCTGCCTCAGGAAGGCCTCCAAGATCTCCAGGGACCCATCCCACCCTGGGAACGAACACTTTGTTCGGCTGCCCTTAGGCAGGCGGTTCAGGACCATGTCCGCAAGGACAAATAGACTGAAGCTCAGCTTCTACCCTAGGGCCATTCAGGCCCTGAACACAGCAAAGACCTAGGTCCTAGGCCCTGGACAATCTAGACAATTTGATGGCAGCTACTAGATTGTAATCATAAGTGCAATATTGAAATACAACTGTGAACATTTCAAACCTGCAAACTGCGACACATTAAATGAATGTGCAATAAGACTATGTGCAATAATACTATGTGCAATATGACAACCCTTGTGTACATAAGGTTCAGAGATAGGAAATGTTAGGATATGTATAGCATAGCATAGAGTACAGCACAGTGTTTTATTTGTATAGTATAGTAGTATAGTATAGTGGATAGTGTAGCCTTTATTTATGTAAACCAGCTCTTTTCCCTTCTTGTTTTTTGTAAAAAAATAAAATAAATCCAAGCACCAGGGGAGCCCCCTCTCCTAAATTTCGTTGTATGGTACCTGTACTGTATTAATGACAATAAAGACCATTCATTCATTCATTCATTCATTCATTCAACTGTCCCTCCTGAAGACCTCCTCATCCCCACAAAACTCTTGTACAGATTCTCAACTATAAATTAAAATAAAATAATCATAAATGATTCCTTCTTTTAGCATTGTAGCAGCCAATAGCCCCTGGTTTTGGCAGAGATTGCTATTTCTTATGGTGACTGATGGATAGAAGATTACTCACGCTTTGGATAAAGGCATGTGCTAAATGCCAAAAATGTCTAATTGGGCGTCTTCTAAAATCAAGGATGTGTCTGGGGAGCTTTTTGGAAGTCAGAGGAAGCTGATGTGCTACCAGTTTGAAGACTTTCTTCAGAAAATAAATATGTGTAGATTTTGTCCAGTAATTTGTTACTAAGTCTGGGACACAGATGGTCTGTCTGATAAAATCTAGACCGATCTCAAATTGATTGGCTCAGATCTCTGCTGAGATGAGAACCAAATGATATGAATCTAGATATCTTCAGATGGTCTGCAAGTTTCCCATCTCATCTGGTTTTGATGAGTCTGTCATTGTTCCACAGTCAAACTCCGTTAAACCAGATGAGATGAGTAGATGTTCCCAAATGGTCTGTTTATTTCTAAACACTTGGCTCAGTCGGGTAGCGATGTGACTTGGGATTGTGTATGAGACAATTTCACAAGTGCTTTGAAAACCAAAACCACCAGTTTACAAATTTCATGATAAATAACAGAATGTGTGATTCATCTTCTCATTGGCAGTGGATCGCCATTCCTCATGTCAAGGTCAAATGCTAATCTATCATGTAAAGGTTAAAGGTTAATCTAGGAAATGGAGAGGAGGGAGGAACATAAGAGTGCTCTGGGAGAGGTGGAATATTATCTTTCACAGAATTAACATTTTAATGGCATTTCTTAGCAAATCCCAAGTGACCCAGTGCAACTACAGTAACATATTTGGAGTACATACCGTAAGACAAAAAGCTAAGTTCCATTTGTCACCCAGTCCTGGTCCCCCACATTTACACCAAAGATGGCCCAATAACTTAAGGAACATATCAGGGCCACATTCCTCATACCAGAGCTGGTCCATGAGCAAAGTTCCACCTCTCACCCAGTACTTGCGCCCCACATGTCAACCAAAAGTGGCCCATTAATGAGGAAGGCGCTTGCATGGAGGGCCCTGAATGGCATGGCCAGTGTGTGGCACTCCAACCTCCCATGACAAATCAATCTCGGCTTCTTCTATGCAATGGTAGAGTCCGTTCTCCTATACGGCTGTGAATGCTGGACCCTAAAGCCTACCCTGCAGAAGTCCCTAGATGGGTGCTACACCAGAATGCTGCAGCATCTGCATGGGGGGTCACCAAGGATAAGAGAAAAAATAGCAGTCAGGAGAATGAGGCTGGCAGGTCACTGCCAGAGACACCAGGAACTGTCAGCCAGCAAACTGGTTCTGTGGGAGCCAACACACTGGCATCGATCACGAGGGCGTCCCACACTAACATACGTGGACTTACTCAAGAGAGATGCAGGAGCGGAAAGTACCGGCGAGCTAGCCAGATGTATGGAAGATCGGGATGACTGGAAGCGCCGATGGAGGGCTCGTCCGAGGACAACCTAGTAATGACAGGAAGGTATCAGAGCCAGATAATTTTAATTAATAATTTTGCCATTTAGCAGACGCTTTTAATCCAAAGCAACTTACAATTACGAATTACAGGGACATTCCCCCTGGAGTAACTGAGGGCTAAGTGCCTTACTCAAGGGCACACTAGTAGTGGTGTGGTTTCAGGCGGGATTTGAACTCACAACCTTCCGATCACAAGTCCATCTCACTATCCATCTCACTATCCACTAGACCACCACTACCCCAGATATCACATCCCAGAGCTGGCCCATGAGCAAAGTGCCAATTCTCAAACAAAACCAGTTCCCCACATTTGAAATGGCCCAGTTATGACTGGAAAGTATGAGGGCAGTATCTTTATTATGTTAAGAAACCCACCAGAAACCATCAGCAGACAAGGAGAAATAGCTTTAATACTGAACAAACATCTGTGTTTCATCTCTCCAAAAGCCAAATAATTGTCACTTTCACGCCTAAATATTTACCCTAGGAAAACATTCAGCTGCATCCCAATAACAGATGATCTTCATGTTTCATGTCTGCTATTTCTGCTGTGACAGAGAGCATCCTCAGTGGAACCAAACCCAGGCTGGTGGGCAGGTGGGACCTGTCACACAGGTATCTCTGGATCGGCCAGCAAGCTGTCCCTAACCCTAAACCTGACATAAAGACAAGTAGCTTATACATTTGCTCATCAGTTCAGACCGTTCGCCCTTTCTGGCATCTTACAACCATCTCTCTGTCCGGTGAGGTGTGTTGTGTTCCTCTGTGTTCCCTTGGTGTTCCACAGCGGAACCACATATCCCCGGTTCTCCGGTTTTAGACCACCTAATGACAACACACCATCCGGGGGAAAGTTTGGAGGATGGAAGCTTCGCTTCTTTGATATGAAATATGCTGACCTTGCTGGATAAGAGGAGAACAAGAACAAAAACATATCCTGTTTCCAATGTCATCCTCATTGTCTCCTTTTTTATAAATCAACATCTAAATGATCACTTGGAGCCACTATGGACTGGATCTCAAAGCCTGCAATTTATGACAGCAACCTGTATTGATTCAGATTGTATGTAATTATACAACATAATAATTGTATGTTTATGATTGGATTTGATGACAACTGTATGTAGTACATTTTAGATCAGTTACAGTATACCGCAGGGGAGGACACACGTGTTTGATGCCATTCCTTATTCTATTCCATGCATTGCTGTCCTCATATTCCCACCTGCACCAGCCTCCACTTGTATACCATCACCTAAGGCTGATTCCTAACGTCATGGATGTAACCTAGAGTACCCTTTAAAAAACATGCATCAAGGTTAATGAGAGATTTATATAGAAATTCAAGTTGGAGGGGCGCTTGGTGACGTAACGCACTAAACGTCGACCTTGTAACAGAAGGGTTCCCGGTTCCATTCTGGCTGTGGACATATCCTGCGTGTCATCCCTTCTCTCTCTCTCTCACTCATCCTTCCTGTCAATCTCTACTGTCTCTATCGCAATATTAAAAAAAATATATATATATATATAATGAGTGGGACTGCCCCACTCAGAAAAAATATCTTAAAAGAAATTCAAGTTGGAGAGAGGGAAGAAAGAGTGAGAGGGATAAGATAGAACACTCTCCAGTCAGCTCTGCGGATCAGATGGTTAATGTCACTCTGCAGTTCCCCCTGTGTGCTTTCCTGTCTCCACCAGAACCTTTATCCTTCCATAGCCACACTGGAAGTGTGCTTGAGCTCATCGACTGGACCACTCGGTGGGGTTGACAGGTGAATTATGAGTGTGTTTCTTCTACAAATTCGCATGAGTGAGACACACATCCTCACTAACCATTATCACTCACATATCCCTCCATATCACTAAATCAACACCCCTGTGGTAACATAGTGTTGGTGGCGGGGGGATTGTGAGGTCAATAGTTCTGGTACAATAATACCCTTTGTTGACAGAGTTACAGTAAATACTGTATATGACCTGGTTCACTAGTTTAACACAGGCTGGTGGTGGAAGGCTGGAGGGTATTCGAGTCGTGAGGGTTTGACAAGGGGAAGTTCAGCGCACTGAAGCTCCTTGATGAAGAGGACTGCAGAGACAAAAAGTAAACACAACAAACGGGCGACAACAGTCATTAATCAGAACAGAGTTAAATTAACGATGTTTACGTTCAAATCCCAACATGGGGTTATCCAAGAACAGTAATTACACAACTATGAAATAATTGCCCCAGGACATGAGGATGCTCCGATTTTTGACAATGAAAGAACAGCTGGATCTAGGTTACTGTAGTTCGGGAGAATTTCATTCACAGCAACTTCTCCAAATATGGTGGATTGAGGCTACTGTATTTCAGGTGAAACATGAGTGTGTGCAGAGTCAGGAAGGAAGGGAGTATAGTATTTGTGTGTGTGTGTGTGTGTGTGTGTGTGTGTGTGTGTATGTGTGTGTGTGTGTGTGTGTGTGTGTATGTGTGTGTGTGTGTGTGTGTGTGTGTGTGTGTGTGTGTGTGTGTATCTTCTGGTTCCTCTCTCCAGCCTGTATTCTCCCTGTTGGCCTGTAACACTCAGAAAGCATGTATTTCTCTCGCTGACACAAATCGACCCATTTCCCCTGCTGGTCCTGTGCGCTGAGCTGATGTCAGATCAGGTTATACTGTGATGCTAATAAGCTCTTGGCCCACAGACACAGTCTCTGTTCCACTGTTCGGCACAGTCTCTGTTCCACTGTTCGGCACTCTCCAGGGAATTCTCCTCGGTCATCTGGATTTATGTTTAGTGTCTTTGAACACGCTGCACTCGGGGCCTGCTTACACCAACCCAGCGGTGTTTTAGTTGCTCTGTACAGTACAACAACAGGCATAACTCATGGTCAACCCAGCCCCCATCCGGACAAAGCAGGGACGTGGACATCAGCATGTTTGTACTTACACAGCTAATTCAATGTACTTTTATAAGTTGATATAAGATACCCAGAGGCCAGTGGGAGTTGGACCCTGAGACCCTTGATTTACATCAAAGCTCCAAGTTAGTGTTTGAAGACCAGAAACCTGGACACAGGCAGAGACAGGGTCGTACAGTATGAGGAAGTGATTCTGAATACCTATTATAAGCAGGAAAATTGTAGCTGATATTCTGCAGATCACCTCAGTATCATTACATCACTTAATTGATCTGACTAATAGATACAGTAGTTTTGGGAGAATATGTCAACCCACACATTATCCTTCAGCATAGCAAGAAATACATCTAACACAAAATGCACACGCACACACACACACACACACACACACACACACACACACACACACACACACACACACACACACACGCGCTCCAGCTAGAAGAAATAACCTGGGCCTAATATCAGTTGTTTCACAGATTAAATTGCTCTATATAAAAGACCCTGAATGACCCTGGTGATCTAATGTCCTTTACCTCAAATGACAGACAATTGATGCTGTTTCTCACAAGACCAGTCCAGAGAGGGGGGACAGACAGACAATCAGACCCTCTCCAGGCTTCCTACAGGCCACATAGGGCATGTTTCTAATCACACAGAGGGAGGACAGAGAGCAGGCCTGTTGGGTGAGAGGGCAAGGCTTTTTTCGTTTCAGCTGATGCTAATACTAATTTACGACTCCAAAACAAAAGCCCTAACCCCAAGCACCTCTGATCCTGGAGTCAATCACCCACTCCAACACCTG
This sequence comes from Nansenia antarctica, assembly GCF_963989245.1. Taxonomy (NCBI): domain Eukaryota; kingdom Metazoa; phylum Chordata; class Actinopteri; order Argentiniformes; family Microstomatidae; genus Nansenia; species Nansenia antarctica. The sequence continues at coordinate 10,806,937 of NC_137674.1, forward strand.
ACAGAGAGGGGAAACACTCTGCCCATAGTCCCCCACTCTCACTCTTTAGCTCTGGTATTAATCAGTTGGTTGTCACACTAGCACACAGCGGGAGAGAGAGAGGTGGGGGGGGGGGGGGGGTAGTTGGGGGACAAAGCCTCCCTTGAGTCCTAGGCCCAGAGGGAGAGAAATGATTCTGCTTCATATCATTGTATGATCTAAGACTTCTCTATGGGCAGACACACTGGCAGAGACAGAAACAGACTGCAGACAGAGAGAGAGACAGACAGAGACAAGAGGGCTTTGACAATACCAGCTTCTATAGGGAAGAACAGATAGACATGACCTCACCAGATCTCTGCCTGTCTGTTCAATACTCACTATCCTTCTCCTGCCCTCTCTCGCTCTCTCTCCCCTGCTTCTCTCTCTCTCTCTCTCTCTCTCTCTCTCTCTCTCTCTCTCTCTCTCTCTCTCTCTCTCTCTCTCTCTCTCTCTCTCTCTCTCTCTCTCTCTCTCTCTCTTGCTTGTCTCTGTCTGTGTGTCTGTGTGTCTGTCCTTCAACAATGGCTCCATGATTGAACATTTCCAGACATCTTTAAACATGTTATCAGATGTTAAAGGGCACTATACTGTGTGAGGTCTCATTCTGTTACATTACAGAGAATCATATTCATTCTAGAGTTTTTCCCCCTTTGAATGTTACAGTTGGAAATAATGGCTTCCTCTTTTTTAATGCAGCTATTGAATTCATGAGCACAATAGAATCTCATCTGTTCATGATTTATTCAATGTTCAATATTCACTGACATGGTAAACCCCCTGGAGATTAAATGTCTTTGATGGGATTTAGTAGCACTTATTACTAAAACGGGGACATTATTAAGCTTGGGGACAAGTTGTCCTTGACAAGACCAGTAAACAGGGCAGAATATGGAGTCATAGTGTCCAGCATTCTGAGAAGATGATGAGTCGTTTCCCTTCACATTCCTCCATCTCTCATCCTGAGAGGAAGAGAAAGCATTGAGCTTTGGACTTGGCCTATCCCCTAACAACCCTCACCCCAAAGAGTCTGCCCATGACCTGGCCTGTGAACCCCACACTCTCCCCCCGATCTCTTTCCTGCCCTGGTTCTGTCTAAGTGTACCCAACAGGAAATCCAGGCTAGGGTCCTCTGGAGTCCAGGGCTTTTTCCAGTGCTTCACACTCACAAAGAGTGCATTAAACTGGCAGGGCTGGATAGTTTTTGAACCTAAAGGCATTCCTCCTCAGGCCTCAGACAAGCCAGCACCGGGGATGTGACGGCTCCTCAGAGCTCTGTCTGGAGGCCCTGTCTGATGTGCTTGAACAACACCACAGGAATACATCGCCATCTCCTCTAATGAGACTGTGTGTGTGCGGTGTGCGTGTGCGTGTGTGTGTGTGTGTGCAGTGAGCGGTGGTGTGTGTGTGTGTGTGTGTGTGTGTGTGTGTGTGTGTGCGGTGATGTGTGTGTGTGTGTGTGTGTGTGTGCGTGTGCGTGTGTGTGTGTGTGCAGTGTGCGTGTGCGGTGGTGTGTGTGTGTGTGTGTGTGTGTGTGTGTGTGTGCAGTGTGCGTGTGCGTGCTGGTGTGTGTGTGTGTGTGCGGTGGTGTGTGTGTGTGTGTGTGCGTGCGGGTGGTGTGTGCGTGCTGGTGTGTGTGTGTGTGTGTGTGCGTGCGTGCGGGTGGTGTGTGTGTGTGTGTGTGTGTGGATGTACAGTATGTGTGGCGATGTCTCTGCAGCAGTGTGGTCCCTGATTCAGCATATCATGATTGATAAACCTCTTGTTGCGCTTGCTCTATCACTTAAGTTTACTGGAAAGATGTAATTATGCCCATAAACCTAATGGCACAGTGGGTGAGTGCTCCGGTCTCCCAGTTAAAGTTCCGTGTGTTCGGCTTAGCTGGTTCTCGATGATGGACCACATGCTTCTGGTTAACCAACAGAACAAACAAACAATAGAGATATTCTAGTGTTTTCTATAGAGTTCTAGTGGCCGGAGTAAAATACCATACATATCTCCAGCCACTTAGTGAGAGCAAAGAGACCACTAGAAAGATGACTAAGACTGTTAGTCATAGATGTCTCAACTTATTGAAAACAAAAAATACTTAAGAAATTTGAGAACGATCTGATATGACAGGTCGATCCTTTGTGGCAAGTGGGAGTGAATAGTCATGCTGTGTAGATCCAAACACAGACTGGTGGAATACTGTATGTCAGTATATTAATGTATCCTAAATTAAGCCACTGTTCGGGGAAGTCCTGCTGATAGACAGACAGCACTCTTGCATAGACTGCCGGACTATTGCAGAGGGTTGGAATGTCTTCTGGTATTCATCAGAATCTCTAAAGACAAACACATTCCTGGATTTACTCTATCTGTTTATTCTGGGTAAGGTTATATTTAAATGAGGACAAACTGTGAAATGAGATGCAGGATCATATGCAGGGGTGCACATAACTGGTGCGCCAGTGCGCATGCGTCGCCAAAATGCATGTTGCGCGGAGGATCAGCGGCATGAACGCGCTCTTGCGCACCAACAGCTGGAAGCGCTGGGAGAGGAATTGACTTCCTCAAAACTCCTACTGCTAACTGCTGACTGCCCGTTAATACCAATACCATATCCTTTCATGACCACAATGTACCCACCGACGACGACCACGGCGACTCCCCTCACGAAAACATTCGGAAAGTATCGTAACTTGTACTTTCATTCCGCGTATCGCGCATCGCACGGTTATCACGCCGACACGTGAAAATTCAGTCCCGAACGACTCGTCGCTAAAAGGAAAAACAACACCAAGGCACTTCACGTTTCTTTTCTCTGAAGCTTTCAAACGTTCAGACGTTTGTTTTACAGCTTCATTATCGCACCTCGACCCCTGACCCAGGGAATATGGTTGGGAATTATATTAGAAGAAAAAAAAAAAGACTTTGTTGCACAATCAAAATAATGAGCTATTTAAAGTGATAGCCTACAACATCCTCTACCATGGTTGAAATTGAGGACAGTATTAACAACAGTCAAGAGAGCAGTGATGATGATGATTAAGCTTGTAGCATAAGTAAATGCTTAGGCTGTAACTTTTTGTTGAAAGTTGATTTCAGTGTTTACAGAACAGAGCAGTGCTTAAAGAGATATCAGTTGATTTCATTGTGTTTAAAGGAGTCTGACAGACTTTCATGCTTAAAGAGCAGTCATTTGATTTTTCATTTGTTTCTTTTGTTTTGCACACAATCATTTGTTCGTTCATCTTATTTTTGAATAAATGTCGTTTTGCTAATATAAGTTATCCATGTATCCCTTTTTTATCCATCCTGTGGGACGGGTCGTGACTCGTGAGCTCGGGGAGCACCAAGCAGCATCCCTAGGTGCTCCTCTGAGCACTGGCCCCAAAAAGTTATGTGCACCCCTGATCATATGGCCAAAATATAATGAGGTTACTGTACATATGAAGAAAAGTAGAGATTGTGCGTTTAAGCGTGTGGGGAGGGGTAAGTAAAAAGTTAAAAGTAAGAAGTAAAAAAACGATTTCGTTCAGAGGGCACGCACACACACACACACACACACACACACGCACGCACGCACGCACGCACACACACGCACGCACAGCGCTCAAGGTGCTGTTTAGACTGTCAACGCATAATGACTGTAATCAACTGTAACTCAACATAAGACCTGACAAATCCGAGAGACAACAGAACAAAAGGAGTCGTACGTCAGCTTCTCCGCTGAGGGAGGAAACACAGACCTGGTGGACGTGACGCGTTCCTGTGGTAGGAAGTACTGTACCCTTTTACTCATTCCCATCCCCTCTCTCCTCTCTTCATGGGCCAGACATGAGAGCTCACACCAACGTTGAGAACTCACACTTAATGCTGTCTAGAGCAATAGACAATTTATTTGCTGTGAGCAGCATTTTATAGTAGATGTCACATTGTCTGCCCGTATTACATTCATGCTATTGTTCTCAGTCCTTCTCAGTCTGGTGTTGGTTAAACCCATAGACCTGTGTAAGTGGGGCTGTGAGTGGGACCCCAAAAGCCAGAATATGCCAAAGATATTATCTGGAAAGAGAATGCATTTATCCCTGGAACCAGAATATCTCTCTCACTCACAAACACGCACACACAGACACACGCACACACAGACACACGCACACACGCAAGCATGCACGCACACACACACAAGCACACACGCACACACTTTATCTCTCTTTCAGAATACAGTATGTCTAGCCTTGCTTCTCCATATCTGTTATACCGCTCTCCAGCTGTGTTTGCTCATGTTTCACTCAGTACTCTGGGTTAGGGCACCGCTGCCACTGTGTATAACTAGCAGAGCCCTGATTTCACTGGTGTGGTTTCTAACTGTCTCATGGGAGTGGGATCCAGCAAGCCATGTCAAGAAAACGCACGCACGCACGCACGCACACGTACACACACACACACCCATATATATACACGCACGCTACACATACACACACACCTACACACCTACATACCAACACACACACACAATTCACCCTTGCGGTTTCAAAACTGTCAATGCCTTACATGAGCGCAGCCCTGATTCTCTGTGGTGTGGTTCTGCCCAGCTGTGTCTGCACACTGGTATGTAGGCAGGCTGTGTGAATGAGCTGTGATGTGTCGACATGTCCTGGCTGAGTTTCAGAGATCTGATCCTACAGTACGTACCCATAGACAAGGCAAACATGAAGATGGGTTTCCAAGGAGATACAAGTGGTATACATGAAAGGTCTTGTTCTGTGGGATAACCAGGAGCTCCCAGTAGTCTCTACAACTCACTCTGTTGAAGAAATACGTACTTCAACAGAATGTAGGACGTCTAGTTCATTTGATCTCTTCTTGACTGCACCAGATTTGGAAACACTATTCCAAGTGAGGGTATGTGTGTATTATCATTATAAGTAGGAAAGAAAGTACTGTGAAAGCACACACACGCGCGCGCGTGCGCACACACACACACACACACACACACCCACACCCACACACACACACACACACACACACACACACACACACACACACACACACACAGGCGTGTGTGAGGTGTAGCTACGGTATCTTGTTACCTGCCATCTGTCCCTAGCCCTCATAAAGACTTTGTGTATGTTACGGTAGGCCTGCTGAAAAGATAACATTCTAAGCTTCTGGTGTGTACACTTATACCTCTCCTCTGCTCTCCTTAAATCTACACCCCCTTGTTATTCTACCGTCAGGATACTGTGGATCACACCATACTACAGTTAACACTACACCACTACGCCCCAGAAGAGTTAATACTATACACCCAGGCACCCTATAAATCCACTGTCTCCAAAGACATAGGATTTGTCACACATTCATGCATGTGCACGCACACACACACACAGACAAACACACACACACACACACACACACACACACACTAACACATACACCCCTGTCACTCTATTAATCCTCTGGGCTCAGGAAGGCCTATCAGCTCTCCTCACCTGAGTTATGATGTGCAGATTACATATGTGCGCGCACACACACACACACACACACACACACACACACACACACACACACACACACACACACACACACAATCTCTCAGTACTCCTCCATCTTCTCACTTTACCACCTCTCTTACCACCCCATCCAGTACTGATCTTACAGTATTATAACCCAGCCAGTTCCATCTCTCACCTTACACCTGGGGGATTGAGCAGTGTGGTGAGGCTGCTGGGGAGAGGTACTGTATGGGGGGGAGGGGGTGGTAGGGAGGACAGGGTGACAACAGGGTATGGGGGGAGTTGTGAGGTGTTTCTGTGATACGGTGTCTGAGATGTGAGCGTGTGTGAGTGTGCATGTTTTTGTGTGTGGTCTGTGGAGTATATATAACCCCCTATCCCAGCAGAAAAAAACACAAAAAAGGAATATGGTTTGCAAAAAGTATCCTGTAAAATATGATTCACAGTTTGTTTGAGTTGGATCTCCCTTTTTATCTGTCTATACCATGCAGGCTATATACTGATTAACAGTTCATCACATTGGCAAATGCATCATCTGTGCCCATTGAACAGATGTATTCATTATCCTCTCTTAAGAAAATAAATGTAACACTCTCATCTAGGGATTTACACGGCAAGTCGAATGAAGAACTACAAATCCCTGGAGGCACATACGTAAGTTCTTCACCAGTGGCTGGGTGGATGTGGTACTGCACCACAAACCCTCTGCTGCCATCCCAGTTTTCAAAACCCATTAATCACAATGCCACACATATCAAATTCTTTCAGAAGAAAATAAAGGCTCTTCCTATTTGGTGAAAAACGAGGTAATTGTATTCTATTTTATTCTAGACTGGTAGAGAAAGTTGTTCCCACCTCGGGGCGCTCCTTTTTAAGTTAGAGGCATCTGTCCGCCTTGACTACACAAGGATGGCACCAACAAGCATCACCTGTGCCTGGTGTAACTGTCATAGTAAAGATGTAACAATAATGTTCTTATTTTCTTAAATGTAAAAAGATTATTTATAGAAATGTATGTTATTGTTGTACAATTATTGTTTATTTTGTTTATTTAAACTTTGTAATTGTGAGGTGTTGACGACACCTCACTGTTCACGTACTGTGGTCTCGCGATAAGACTAGATGCGTATATATTAACAGAAGCTGGACGTGAAAGGGTTTCCGTCACTGTCTGAAGAGAAGTTTGATGTTTAAGTCTGTATTTAACTATTCTAGCTACTCCTGAGGTTCTGAATAGAAGGCGCACACGGTATGTTGTTGTTTTGTTTGTTACTGTTTGACTGTGCATTTTGATTTGCCGTTTTCTCTAGTAATTTCTCACATGTATGTGATGTCGGAACGCCATGCTAGCTAGAGAGGTGGCTAGTATGTTGAGTGGGTAGCCGACTCGACGTAGCCTCATTTTGGTTTCAATGTATAATTAATACTTTATTTCACATTGCAGTTTTTCACGGTGTTTGTGTGTACGGTGTGCACACAAAATAAAGAACATCAGTATCAGAATCGTGGGTTGCTTGTCTATCAGAAGAACACCATCGGGAGCAGTTATACCTGGAATAAAGTCTGTACCAAAAAGGCAGACATGGTGAAGGACATTAGGTTCTACACAGACAAGGCACAAAGAAAGAGGACAGTCAGAAAAAAGTGTAGGGCAGTTCCGGCCAAAAGGCAAAAGAAGAACATCAACAACAGTTTGAAATGCTGTCTGACTGCCACTGGACAACAGCCTGTTGGTATCAGCACGTTTAAGGGACATACAGACTCTTTCAGGCCAAAGCCATGGTTTGAAAATCTCTTTCTTTTCTGAAGACCGAGTACAGGCAATAGAGGAAGATGGCAGAATGTTCATCTTGACACCAGCAAAGGGTTGGGAGGGTGACGTGCACATCCACGCACAGGGTACTACACACGTCTCTTGAGAAGCCATTAAAAGCACTGCTGAGAGAGACTGTGGAGAAAGGGTCTCTGCAAAACCACGTGACAACTCCAGGCGTTGTTTGGGGTAGGGATCATGAAAAGGGAGCAAATAGCTGTCAAAAGACTGACTATGATGTGATTTACAGTAAACGTGACATAAGCACCACACACATTACTGTAAGTTGTAAGTAGTTGTTCATATGAGCTGCCATGGCCATGTCACACTCAGTTAGTGACTCAAACAGAAAGAAGAGCAGGATTCATGAACTGATATTAGCTACACATCCCCCCTGTCGGTTTTTATTTAACAAAATGCTACCTGACATGTTAACCAAGGCAGCACACACATGTACTATCTTGTCCATGGTAGCTACATCCCTGTTCTTTATCTCTTCACAAAGCCAACAGGAAGTGGCCCGCCCAGATTTGGAATCTGCACTTCAGGACGCCAATCACACTTTCTGTAAAATACCAATAAGTCTTTTTAGAATCTTTTTAGGAAAAACTTCACATAATTGTACCCATGTTCTCGGTATTTGTTATAGCGCTGTTAAACATGGCTACAGTCATACTTTGTGCTGTGTTGTTGAATATTAATTCAATGTAGGAGTTTCAATGAAATTGTTAATCATTTATAAATAAACATACTTGCCAATATGAATCCAAACTTTTGATTTCATTCCTGACTCTTCAACGTCTTTGCCTAGGAGTTGTTTCCTGCCGTGAGTGAAATCTGGGGTTTGGAGACTGGCACCAAGCAGGCAACGTCGTCTTTAAGAGTAAAACCTTTGCCAAGATCTGAAACAAGGAATGTGTTAGATGTAGGCCTACTGCTTGTAATGTTTGTGGTGAAACACTCATTTACAACACCTTTACATAATGAGTACAAAAACAAATTGATGAACTGTTGAAGTATAACAGTGGTACAGTGGTGAAATGAAGATTCACCTCACTATCTTAACATCTGATGCTCTTCCACCACAGCCTTTGGACAAGGTGATGCCGCCTGCAGGACTGCAGGAGAGAGCACCGCTGGACTGGCCATACAATCTTTCTGCCCGCTGGCAGATGGGCCGCGCTAGTTTTGGGGCGGTCGGGCCGCCTGACCCCCCCCCCCCCCCCAAAAAAAAAAAAAAAAAAAAAAAAAACTAGCTCGGCCCAAAATAGCGCGGCATCAACTAACGCTGAATCAAGCGGCGGCCCCCGTTTATACTAACACATGGGCTGGCCCAATCACATGCTTAGGCCCTACTGTCCATCGGCCCCCTCCCCCACTCTGATCCCTCGGCCGACAACCCAAGTACAGTGTGATAGATAGATAGATAGATAGACTTTATTTGTCATTGCTACAGTACAGGTACCAAACAACGAAATTTAGGAGGGGAGGCTCCCCTGGTGTTTAGGAAAGGAAAAAGAAACACATTTTAGAAAAAGCATAGATGCATAAAATCACAAGAAGGTAAGGAGCTGGTTTACATCAATAAAGGCTATGTACACAATCCACTGTACTATACTGCACAGATAGTCAACTAGGGTTGTCATATTGCACAAGAAAGTCTTTTTTCACATTATTTTAAAGTGTCACAGTTTGCAGGCTTGAAAATGTACATGTTTGTGCCTCAGCACTAGCTGCCATACAATCCGTCCGGACTGTCCTGGGCCCAGAACTTAGGCCTTTTCTGTGTTCAGGGCCTTGACGGCCCTGTGGTAGAAGCTGTTCTTCAGTCTGTTTGTCTTAGCGGCCGGGGTCCTGTACCTCCTGTTCGAGGGCAGCTTGACAAAGTGTTCGTGCCCAGGGTGGGTCGGGTCCTTGGAGATCTTGGAGGCCCTCCTGAGACAGCGTGTTTTGTACAGCTCCTCCAGAGAGGGGAGGGGGGCGCCGGTGATCTTCTGTGCTGTTCTCACGACTCTCTGTAGCTCGTTTCTCTCCGCTGTTGTGCAGCTGTGGAACCAGTTGGAGATGCCGAAGGTGAGGATGCTCTCCACTGCGCCGTGGTAGAAGGCCACCAGTATCTCCTTCTTGTTGTGTTGTTTCCTGAGGCATCTCAGGGTGTATAGCCGCTGTTGTGCCCTCTTGATGGTGCCTTTAGTGTTGTCCTTCCAGGCCAGGTCATCCCGCATGTTGTGTCCCAGGAATCGGAGGGTTGAGACTATCTCCACGCTCTCTCCGTCGATGAGCAGGGGCAGGATCTCTGACTTTTTCCTCCTGAAGTCTACGATGAATTCCTGGGTCTTTGACTTGTTTAGCAGCAGGTTGTTAACCTTGCACAGCTTGCTCAATTGCTCTACCTCATGTTCGTAGATAAGATAGTGAAAGGGGGTGCCCAGAAAATTAGGGAGAAAAAAAGTAAGAAGCTAGCAGAGGATGCCTCAAAATGTCAGAAACTGACAGATATGTTCTCTGCATCGACTGTGGGGGCTAGGCCTACTACAGCTGCGGCTGCCACAGCAACATCTTTACCGCTAACTAACGTTAGCACTGATGTGCCGTTAGCAATTGAGGAGGAGACAGAGGACACAGCTAGAGAGGTAAGCAATGTTGTTACTTGGTTTTACAAAAGCAAAGTTATGTTAGTCGCTTGCATTGGCCAGATTAAGGGAGCAGCAGCAGAGAATGTCTTATGACTTATGCTAACCCGTACAGGCAGCATGATTGCATTGCGCTTCACCAGGACTTGGCTGGAATTCATGCACACACAATGATCTCTCTCGTGGTGTAACGTTAGTGCTGCTTGGCTGTGGACTCTATAGCTAACGTTAGATGGGGGTGTTCTGCATTTTGTTGCTAGCTAGCAAGTTGAGGTATCACTGTCACTGACATAAATGCAATACCAACAATGGGTGTTAATAATACTTTTTATTTGGAAAAAAAAGATATTAAAAAAAAATCTACACTAGCCTAGTTCAGAACTAATGAATGCTTTTTATTGCATGGAGAAATAAAACTCATGCAGTCTGCAACCCAATAATGTTGTCTTGCAACCTTCCATTTGAAATGACTGGGCTTCTGGTGTAACATAATGCAATCATGCAGCCTGTGTGTACATGTAAATGAGAACTTTGCTGATTTTGACAACCAGTTAGTTTACTTCTCTGTCCATGTCTTGTTGAACCAGGTTGAGCTGCTGCTGCCCTCCCCAGAAAAGCAGAGTGTCAGGGAAAGAGAGGAAAAGGAGAGAGAAAAAGATGAAACAGAGGAAACAGAGTGCCACGTTCAGGACTTCAATTACTTTGCCTGTCCTGAGCCTTCCATGCTAGATCACTTTTTAGATTAGGTCGATAGATTTTTAGATTATTAGTCTTTCAGACTGCCAGCATGTTGATCGGCGGTGTCGGACCGATTGTGTTGGGCCGGTCTGAGCCACATGGCAGGGCCTAATTTTTGTCCCAGTCCAGCCCTGGGAGAGAGTCTTCAGTGACTGTGAATCTTCAGTGAATCTCTCCCTGCTGATTGTGCGATGCAGGACAGCTGTGGGAGGAGATGGTGTGATGGTGTGAGATGGTGCTCCGTAATGCGTCTATATCACAACATTTGTATAGGGATTGTATATAGGTCTGTTCCATCATACTGCAGTTCCCTTTGTGTACCGGTTTTCTTCTCCCAGTGAAATGTTTCTAATGTGTCTATAATGTTAGTTTTTAGTTTCTGCTGAAAAGGTGACACAGAGAGTGACCCATACCACTGATGCAGACAACAACGGGACCAGTGTCTCCTCCAAAATATTAGAAACCATCAGAATGCAATATTTCAATATAGATTTGTATATTTGAACAAATTAAACAGTGTTTGGAAAGACTGCTGCCCTTTGCACAGATAAAAATGGAGGGATTTTTTTTAATTAAATCTTTCATTTACTTTTTCAAGAAATTGTAAATAAGCATCCTCGAGAGAAGAGAATTTGACGTTCATTTGGAACGCCTCATATTTACAATATAGAATTTGCAAGCATTCCGGAACTGATAGATTTAAACAGCTTTGGGAATCAGGTTAACGAGAAGCCTATCTGTCCAGACAAGGGTGGAATAATAATGTATTTTTCTTTGCAGTGACAAACATATTTATTTTCTGCCTGTTTCCCCCTCTCAGTGTATCATAAATGTAGAAAGTGTGTTAGATAACATTTATTCATGGCAGCTAGTGCTGAGGCACAAACATGTACATTTTCAAGCCTGCAAACTGTGACACTTTAAAATAATGTGAAAAAATACTTTTTGTGCAATATGACAACCCTAGTTGACTATCTGTGCAGTATAGTACAGTGGATTGTGTACATAGCCTTTATTGATGTAAACCAGCTCCTTACCTTCTTGTGATCTTATGCATCTATGCTTTTTCTAAAATGTGTTTTCTTTTTCCTTTCCTAACACCAGGGGAGCCACCCCTCCTAAATTTCGTTGTTTGGTACCTGTACTGTAGCAATGACAAATAAAGTCCATTCCATTCCATAGAGACAGTATTTACAATCTCAGTGTGTTACCAATCAATCATTGATCAAGCCCTGTCATAAAAATCTGTGATAATGACTTCCAAAATCCAGAGAGAATAAAGATAATATAGATCATAATATCATAAAAAGATAATATAGATCATAAGAGCAGCAATAAGGTTTTGCCATCTTTACAAAGCAGTGCCATGGGTTTGACTTTAAAAGAAGCCCTTGAATGAAAATCCCTTTCCATACAATTCCACCAATGCAATAATGAAGTAACCCTAAGGGTAAGGATTTGCAGGAGACATGGATTAAACTGGCTGTTTTGTGCTAATGCATATCTTAACCTTTACCCCATATCAGGATTACAAACCAATATTCTCTGTTTCAAAGCCTTCATGACAGAGGGAGGCATATAAATGAGACCCAGAGAAATCAATAGGGGCGGCTGTGGCTCAGGAGGTTGAGCCGGCGTCTAATGATCACAAGGTCGGCAGCTCGGTGGTTCGAACCCTGACTGGCCACGTGTCAATGTGTCCTTGAGCAAGGCACTGAACCCGGTCACTGTCTATGAGCATAAAATACCAAATTCCAACAATTGACTGACAAGTTGATTGCATGGCAATAAAAAAATAAATAAACATGCATGCCCTGTCCTTTCCTTCATAGAGCCTACCGTGTTACCTGTCCTATCCTACTGTCAGTGCATTGTTTCCTAATGTGCCACACCTCTCTGTCGGCCAATGATGAGATCAGAGAGAAAGCAGCCCTTGGGTTCACACCAATCTATGGTTTTAGTCGACAACCATGTGCATACTCACATAAGAAATGGCCCTTTGATTGCTGCCTGGCTCCCTCTAGGGGACAAATTCAAGTCCCATTTTAAAATAATATCAGCTCCGTGTCTGATTCAGCAGCTTTCGGTTGAATTGATTACATTATCGATTAGGGGAAGAAATCAGATGTCTTTTAGACTCGAGAGGTAGCCAACGATTCACAATAGTGAGACGGGGGTAGGTAGTAGTGAGTTGGACTGGTGATCGGAAGGTTGTGAGTTCAAATCCCGACCGGAACACCACCACTAGTGTATGGAGGACCAAGTCTGTCAAAATTAACAATAAATATATAGACACATAAATGAATGTATGAACAAATAAATGAATGAATACACACAGTATAACGAAATACATTTCTATATTTATTTATTCTTTTACGCATTCATTCTTTGTTTTCCACTTTCATTGTTTGTTTTCCACATTCTTTTCCACATTCATTCTTTCTTTTCCACATTAATTCTTACTCCAGGGGGGAATTTCCCAATTGTACATCGCTTTGGATTGCTAATTGGCCAATTGTAAGACGGTTGCCTACCACAAGAGGGTGCAGTGCAAACACTGAGTAAAAGAAAACTAGTCTCTCCTTCTTCTACGGTTGTGACCGGAAACAGAGATGGCAGAGTAGGATGTTCTGTGTTTAAAAGGAGCAGCATCCAGCTACTAATGTAGTGTCACGTCGCGTCTTGTAAAGTAGGTCTAGCTATTTGACTCTTTATGTGTCACAAATAACATGAATGTAACGTGTCAATGTATGAACTGGACCGCTGAACATTGATGTCAAATATTGTTTCTGTTTTGCTATTATGGCTGTAATGAAGTAGAATCAATGACTGCCTTGCTAGCTGACTAGCTGGCTTTGTGTGATGTCAACAATAGCCATGGACGTGTCTGAGTCACACAACAGGCTATAGAGAGTGGTTTATTATGATCAGTATAGTAACAGTAAGTCATAGCTATATTCGTGCTTATAGATCTAGCCATGCCACCTGGCTAGTTACAATAAACACATGTACACAGTTACAAAATTCAAAATACATAGAAATATACAGTATAAAACATAGCTAGTAGCAGAGCAGCACGGGAACAGTAAATCAACAGGGATAAGTGAGGTAAAGCTGAGGTAAAGGCTGCTGAGGTAAAGGCTGCTGAGGTAAAAAAAAAAAAAAACTGGAACTTTGCACCCTATCACTTTCTAGGCTACATTCGTGACGTTAGAATTATAAGGTTCTATCTCCATTTTTGTCAAAATTTAGTTTTTTACATAATCCATAATCCATTAGGTGTTTATTAATGCCTGTGTTGTGTTATTTTTAAAATGTTGACATTTTTTAGTTAGTAATTAATAAAATACAAAGGTTCCATCTCATAAAACATAATGGAATGTAAAAACTTTGACGCTCAATATCTCTGAACTACCCTAAACGGAGATAGAACCTTATCATTCTAAACGGAGATAGAACCTTATCATTCTAAACGGAGATAGAACCTTATCATTCTAAGCGGAGATAGAACCTTATCATTCTAAACGGAGATAGAACCTTATCATTCTAAACGGAGATAGAACCTTATCATTCTAAACGGAGATAGAACCTTATCATTCTAAACGGAGATAGAACCTTATCATTCTAAGCTCACGAATTACTAACTATCTGGATAATGATCATGTAGAAGTTGGATAGCTAGTCAGAGACAAGAGCCAGCCTGGATTGAAAGTGTTTCTCACATTACACCTCACACATGTGTTTCTATAATAGTCCCTGTCCTTAGCCCCTACTACCACACACTTCATGTAAGCCACTAGCTAGCTAGATCTTCCTATATTGAATATTGAGAAGGTAGCAAAAATATCAGCAATACCTTTCTCACCTTTCCCTCTGATATAGTAATTGTGCTTCATTGCCTAGATACTGCATGTATCCTTTTACATCCACACGGGTACTGGGAGTTGGGGGATGTTGCATTAGGCTTTGCCAAAGCCTCTTTAGATCATCTCTGACTCTGCATCAGTTTCAGTGACTGACGGACTGTGTGTGTGTGTGTGTGTGTGTGTGTGTGTGTGTATGTAGTAGGTGTGCGTGTAGGTGTAGTTCAACATGCCAGTAGATGGTAATGAGGACCAGGCCCTCCCCTCCCTCTCCAGCCCGGCCAGGGCCGCTCACACCCCAGGAGGGATGGAGGAGGATGGGGCTAGCAGGGGCTCAGCGTTCCAGTTCATCCAGCCAGCCAGCCAAGACTCTGAGGCTGCACTGGCCTGCCCTGAGAGCACCGGTCCAGGAGAGGGCAGCAGCGGTAAGATAGATACTCAATCCTAATTGGAGCTGTCAACAATGTTAGTGAAAGTAGACTATATGATGAATGTGCTAATGTTACACATTTCCACTTTGTTATAATTGTTCACTGTCCTGGCGTTTTCTGTGTCAAATGTGGTTCTAGTCCAGCTATTGAGATCCATAGATTAATATAAGGCTCAAGTACAATTAATCACATTGTATATATAGTCATAATTGTTACACATATAGCAGATATACCATGTTCTAGGGATGCTCCGATTTATCGGCCACCGATTTAAATCGGCCGATTTCACTCCAAATGACTCGATCGGTGATCGGCAAAAATGACCGACCGCAAAAACCGCTCTTTTTTTTTTCTTTTTTTTCCCCCCCCTGGGGAAGACAGATAACTGAACAGAAAACATAGGAGGACGTAACAGTATGTAAACCATGAAGGCCACGTTTATGATGTCTTTTATACAGCCATATCGACTGACTTGGGCTTCAGGCCCTAACTGGGTGATAGGCCAGACTTTTACTATGCCATAAAAATGGGTCTGCGTTTGCTTGGTGCCTAATGGATCAAAACTTTTGTCTAAAAAGCAAAAAATATGTAGGCTATCCAGTCAGTAGGCCTACAGTTATGTATTTTTTTTAAAATCGGTATCGGTATCGGTTGATCTTGAGGAAAAAAATCGGTGATCGGTATCGGCCCCAAAAATCCAGATCGGAGCATCCCTAAACCACTGTCCTGTATATTGGACCTAGGGGGTAAGAAGGGGGGAGCCCTGCTCCAGATCGACCGGCAGCTCATCCAGGCGGGGACTGCCAGTTGCGGGGATGCGGAGCTGCAGGGTCTGGGGGTAGCCGTGTACGACCAGGAGGTCCTGGAGCAGGGGGTGTTACAGCAGGTGGACCAGGCCATCCAGGAGGCCAGCCAGGCTGCTGCCAAGGCCGAGGCGGAGAAAGAGTACCACTCTGTACTGGACGACGTCAGGTATGGGAGAGCTGGGCCGGGCCGGGCCGGGGGCTAGGCTGGGGATCGAACAGTGAATCGTACACTAGTTAGCACACCGAGCTCAGTGTTTGACGTGACGTCTTAGTCATTCCTTTGTAATTGTGCGTCTGTCTCTCAGGTCCTGTACAGGAGCTCTGAAGCACATCGATAAGATCATAGCGCAGCTGACTCCCTACGCTGGCTCCAGCAAGGACATCGGCAGGAAGATTGAGTCAGTCAGACGCCAGAAAGAGAACAAGGTAAGACACACACACACATATACATCGATCAGATATAATATACACTAGATTTACATTGAGTTGGACTGGTAGTGGATTTCCCCCTCTGGTGGTGATGATGGTGGTCCTGACCCTCTGTAGGAGAAACAGCTGAAGAAGATCAGAGCCAAGCAGAGGAGACTACAGGCCGTGCTGGGAGGAGAAGACACACTGAGGGTGGAGGCTGAGATACTGGCAGAGGATGACGAGGAGGAAGGTGTGTGTGTGTGTGTGTGTGTGTGTGAGAGTATTAGGAGGAGAGTACAGTGACAATAGGGTTTGTAACAGGTAGGATAACCCTGTGTCTGACTGTGGCTGTGTGTTCTGCCTTGTAACAGAACCGGGACCGTCCACCCTGGGCAGCATGCTGATGCCGTCTCAGGAGACGGAGTGGGAGGAGCTTATCCGGACGGGTCACATGACTCCGTTCGGCACACGGGTCCCTCCGAAGGAGGAGCGGAAGGAACCCCGCAGGGTCATGCTGTCCGAGAACTCCGGCTTCGACCGGTACCTTTCGGACCAGGCCCAGCTGGCGGTGGACCGGAAGAGACCTCCCCCTCTGAAGAGGAAGACCAAGAGCGCCACGGTCGTCACCGAGGGGGAGGGGGGGAGGAAGACCAACGGACAGGTGGCCCCCTCCCTCTCTAAAGACAAGAAGCTGCAGAAGCGCATGCGTAAGCTCCAGAGGACCGCTCTGAAGACCCAACCTAAGGCCCGGGCCAAGGGGGAGCCACAGCTCCCCAAGCCCAGGAGGAAGCACCACGCTGGGGGGGAGGAGTCAGACAGCGAGGGCTCAGAGTACCTGCCAAACGATGAGGTGGGGATGGACCCCGAGAGAGAGGAGAGAGAGGAGGCGGCAGAGGAGGGCTGGGGAGTGGAGGATGAGGTGGAGTATGAGGAAGAGGACAAGAAGAGGAAGGGCGGGGGAAGAGGGAAGAAGAAAGGGAAGAAGATGAAGGACAGCGAGGAGGAGTATTGTCCTAGCTCGGAGGAAGAGGGGGATGCTGGGAAAAAGAGAAAAGTCAAGGAATTCAAAGATGACGGGGACATCGAGTTCTACAAACAAAGGATACGGTACTGTACCTTTTACCTTCACCTGTCTGTGAACACCATTACCTGTAAACACCACCTACTAACAGACGATACGGTATTCTGTTGCCCAATCAAAACGCCATTAAGGTAAACACACATACTGTACATGACATGTTTACCTGGCTGGAACCCAGTGGATGGAGTAAACGCACCTGTCCCATTCTAGAGTGTGTTTGTTCACGGTGTACTCGCTAATAGGTTAGCGCTGGCTGGAAAGTGTTCCGAGGGAAAGGTAATCCCAAATGAGATCGACAGACAGCTGTTTATTGACTAAGCAAGTTCTCTCTCCACTCTCACATTGTCCTAATTATCCTCCTGCACATTTGTATTACGCTCCCATTCTGATGCACAAATGGATGTACGACCGGGGCCTAACGAGATTTAATATTTACAGCAGCTAACTAAATTGTGTTGGCATGTGTCCTTTCCCTGCACGACAGGGATGGAATGCCAATTCTTTTTTTTCACACCATGCAGTTCTGGGCACTGATGGGAGAGCGGGGGAGAGGGAGAGAGGGAGAGGAGAGGGGTGGGAGAGAGATGGGGGTGGGGTGGCGGGGGGGGAGAGAAAAGCGTAATTAACTGAACCAATGCTTAGTCTTGACTTAATTAGAGAGTGTGGTCTCTGCGGCCCGGCTAAAGGACCAGTTTCATCGCGGGGTGACAGGACCAAGCCCAAATGAAGATGGATTCTTATCCTCTCCTCTCCACACCTTTCTGGGGAGCTCACACTACTAATTGTCTGTATCAATCTTCATTTGCTCGGTGACGACTATGCCACTAACTGCCCTCTCGCCCGCTCCATTAAAACTATTCTCCCTTTACATCTCCCTCTGTAAAAGCACACTGCTTTAAGATTTCCCTCTGCTCACAGTGAAACACAGTACACAGCCCTCTTTTATTATTAAGGAATGCGGTTTTACAAATGCCTAGTCCGACTTTCCTAACCTAGTCCATCTTTTTCATGGGAATGACCCATTTTTGTTTTGTTTGTGTTCAGCTTCTGAAAAAAGCGAGGTCCAGATAAACCATGACATTGTAGCGGATACAGGA
>NC_137674.1:10830331-10840331 GCF_963989245.1 Nansenia antarctica
GCGGGGCAAAAATAATCTATTGCCTCTAAAATCACCACGAACAGAACGGCGGAGGTACGGGTAAGCAGGGCTCATGTTGGTGTCCTCAAAGGTAAGAGTTGGTTTTCTTTAACTCAGCTGATAGCATTATCTTGCTGTTGTTGTTTACCGAATGCTCCATCTGACTGTCACACTGTGATTTTACTTGTGTAAACAGTTAATGAGTAACGTTAGCCGGTTTTGTGCGTGTACTCTCATAGGCCTACCTCGTATTGATCTTTCTGTGTGTGTGTGTGTGTAATGCGCGTTCCGCATGTTCCGCTGCAGCTGTAGGATATATTGGTATTTGATCACCTTCTATATAAAATCACCTGCTCGGCTTTAATGACTTAACCGCTATTTAAGAAATTATAATTGTTGCCACCCTCTAGTTTTTGGTGAAACTACGTTGTTTTGAGCGCCAGTGCGCGTTTTATGCGCGTGCACGCGTCGCGCGCGAAGGACAACCGCTCCGCCACTAATGTGAAAAATCCTGGAGGAAACACTGCAAGTACAGTATAGTCTCTCTCTCCCTCTCTGTAATGTGTTATTGTACCCTTCAGCTCTGCTGGCCCTCTCCCTGCCCCCAGCCAGTTAAGGGTTAATAGGGTAAATGGCCGCTGGATAATGTCAATTAGGCCATTTTAAGGACAACTCCAAACTGGGTTAGACCAACAGTAGTCAGCACCCCTGCTGTGTCAGGTCAGATGGATCAGGCCAGCAGGACAGAGCACTCTGATAAATCTTTAATGGCCTAGAGAGAGAGAGAGAGAGAGAGGAAGGCAGGAAGGCAGGCAGGCAGGCTAAACCACAGACATGCCCAAGAACCCAGTGTTGGTCAAAAGGTGTGTGTGTGTTAGGGGGGGTTGGGGGAATAGGACGTGCGTGTGTGTGTGTGTGTGTGTCCTTCCACCCACCGGACTGTTTAATAGTGTTGGCTGCTGTCATCCTTGTTTGTAACTGCTGTGATGTTAATTATCACGGTTTGATGTTGTTGTTTCTGTCCAGGTGCAGACAGCGTATAAGTGTGCGTGTGTTCTGAGAGACACCATTAACCCTTACCTGCTCAGACGGATGAAAGCTGATGTCAAGACCAGCCTCTCCCTACCTGACAAAAATGAACAGGTACTTCTTACTCTAAAACAATACTCTCTTTTCTGGTTTCTCCTAGTGGAATGTGTATGAGTCATAGTGACTAGTCTGTCCCCACAATGAGGTTGGTCTGGCCACTGTATCTGACCACCATGTACAGAGGAGTTGATGAATGTTTAGAGTTTCTGTCAGTCCCTCAGGAGAGCGCTCCTAAAACAGCACACTGGTCTCTGATCTCCAGTGTCACACACCGCTTTATCAATGGCTTTTAACAAGGATGTTGTGTGTGTGTGTGTGTGTGTGCGTGTGCGTGTGTGTGTGCATGTGTGCGTGCGCGTAGGTTCTGTTTTGCAGGTTAACAGAAGATCAGCGGGAGGTTTATCAGAACTTTCTAGATTCCAAGGAGGTTTACCAGATGCTGAATGGTGACATGAAGGTAACTGCTCACAGAGAAAATTGGTCGGTAGTTTCGCTGTTCTGTTTTGCGTTTCCAACGGAGCTCGTTACTATGTATGTACGCTGCCAGGGAATGCCCAGGTTCAGAACTAGGGCCAGGAGTTTTTCCTGGTCAGGACACTCCAGGAAATGACTTCCATGAATTAGATATGCTTTATTCATTATTGAAACCACTAAGCTCTCCACTTCTCTCTCTAACTGAACGTCCTATAGAGCCCTGTTTGAAGGTCTCTTCACAGAGCTGTTAGTCCTTCTAGTTGGTGCTAGAACACTAACTCAGACCTGCCCAGGAAAGGCTCTCTCTACCAGCCATTCATCACCACTGCCAAATGGACACGTCCAGAGAGCCAGGGGTGACCACTGCAGTTTACACGCACACACACACACCCTCAGTGGTCACTCTCAGTCCATTAACCCCCATTACTAATGCAGTGACCACAGGGCCTTCACCAGGAACACAACACAGCCTTCATCCTCTACAGAGAATACGTTATGGAAAGCAACTAATTAATAAAGAGTACAGGAAATGTGCTTGTTTGCTTAAAGGCCCAACATCAGTGTAAACATGTCGGTGACTGAAATATGATGTCTTACTGCACATTTCATAGATCCTGACAGGAGTCAGAATGTTGACGAGTTTAGATGCCGTTATTTATTTCTGAATCCGGTGTCTTTTGAATTTCCGTGTGACCGACCGACCGATCAGACAATAAAAGTTTTTTTTTTTGGCATAACCTAGTGACCCGAACGGTGCCGCAGATATACTTGTCTGAGGATAGTGTACCCTCCCTCTGGGAAACACTAGATTTAATAATAATAATAATAATAATAATTTTAATAATGTATTTATTATAATAAATCTGTGGCTGTTGCGTTGTGTCCAGGTGTTCGCAGGCCTCATTGCGCTACGTAAGATCTGTAACCACCCGGACCTGTTCTCTGGGGGGCCGAAGATCCTGAAGGGGGTCCCAGACGACCAGCTGACGGAGGAGGAGCACTTTGGTTTCTGGAAACGCTCCGGCAAACTGATGGTGGTGGAAGCGCTCCTCCGACTCTGGTTCAAACAGGGACACAGAGTCCTGCTGTTCACCCAGTCCAGACAGGTCAGCGACTCAGGCCCTGTTTACTCCCAACTCCTCCGTTACATGTTACCGTCGTTCTGCACAAAACACAAACACAGAACAATCGTAGCCATAGAAACAGAAGTAGTGATTAAAGTGGAGACTTCAAAGGAGGGCGTTAAACATCCGTCGTCTCAGAAGAATCCGATTAAGCTTCAATAAAGTCATTGTCACTTTTCTCTAATAGACTTCATTAAGAGCACTTAATGCGTGTGTGTGTGTGTGTGTGTGCGTGTGTGTGTGTCAGGGCACAGCTGTCTCTGGTCAATACCAATGAGATTATACCTCAGAGGGAACCTGAGACCCTCCCAGTCGGTATCTCTGTCCATGTAATATTAATCTGCTCTAATCCTGTTAGAGATAATCCAAACCTCAGTGCTCCTCTGAACACAGCGCTCTCCCTCCCTCTCTCTCTCTCTCTCTCTCTCAGATGTTGCAGATCCTGGAGGTGTTTGTGAGGGAGAATGACTACACGTATGTGAAGATGGATGGCACTACCACCATTGCCTCTCGACAGCCCCTCGTCGCTCGCTACAACGAGGTGAGGATTAGCCTTGGCTAATGGATCTCAGTGTTTCCTTTGAACATCTCACCCTTGAGGTAAATACCCTGAGGTGAAACATCTATTGTACTCCACGCTGCTTCCAGATGTCCGCACGGGTCCTGCCATATGTGGACTTGTGGTCATGAATACCGTCTTTGAGTCATTGAAAAGCGCTTTATAAATATAATGAATTATTATTATTATTATTATTATTATTATTATTAATATACATACAGGGTATCCGCGGTGTCTTGAAAAGTATTAAAAGTTGATAAATCAATTTTGGAAAAATCAAGACCCGTAATAAGTATTAAAAAGTCTTATCACGATTTTATGAGGTCTTGAATTTTTTATTTTTCTGAATTAGACTCTGTCCAAAGAGTTTGAGTCCTAAAAACTTTTAGTAAAGGTTTGTGAATGTATTAGTTTTATTAGAAAACAAAGATGAACCGGAAATTCTGTTGTATGATAGTGGTCTAGTCTATCGCAAACTAAAACTGTTAAGTTAAAGGTGTCACTGATGTAAACAGTTACAGCTCGAAGTGGCGGTGAGGTCTGGAAAAATATTGACAAGGTCTTACCAAATATAGAATATATGATATTTAGCCAAAAACATAATTTTCCTCAAAAGTGACTTAAGCCATTATTTTAAGAAATTATGTTGTTAGGTGTACTATTGTATAGATATTGTGTACAGTACAATGTCATCAAATATTAATGTGAATGTAAAGAAGTAAAAAGCTTTGACCCCCAATGTTTTCTAGTTTCCTCCATGTCCATCTCTTCTTCTCTCTGCAGGACAAGTCCATCTTCATCTTCCTGTTGACCACCAGAGTGGGGGGTCTGGGTGTGAACCTCACTGGTGCCAACAGGGTCATCATCTACGACCCGGACTGGAACCCCAGCACTGACACACAGGTACCAGAACACGACGATGGTTATGATGATGATGATGATGATGATGATGATGATGATGGTGATGATGATGATAACACAATTTAATCATCATTTATATTCCCACAAAACATGTTCCTCATCCTTATTTCTTCATAGCATTCATTTATATATCCTGACATGAAACATATTGGATTTTCTGAATTCATATGCATTGTTCAATTGAACTTATTGGTGTGTGTGTGGCTCTCAGATGTGGAACTAGTTGCTCATGTCTCTGTGTGTGCGTGTGCGTAGGCACGAGAGCGTGCCTGGAGGATTGGTCAGTTGCGGCAGGTGACTGTCTACAGACTGCTGACTGCAGGGACCATCGAGGAGAAAATCTACCACAGGTGAGACACCAGGGGAGGGAGAGAGGGAGAGAGGAGCTGATTCTGAAGACAGGAGCCGTCTGTGTGTGAGGAGAATTGATCTAGTTGTAGTAGTTGGTTTTTACACTACACACACACACATAGCTTAATATACTGCTTAAATACTGCAGTGCAATTCTTGAGTTGAATTGTGAAATTGTTTTGATATCTCTCCTCTGACGACATAGCTCACCATTATTGGCCATATAATCGTGTGCTGGAGCTTTTGCTAATTGAAAAACATTACTCAGATATTAGATATCAAAAACAAATATGCTAACTGCTGTTTTAGGATTTCTTAAACTATCGCTCTAGCTGGGTGAGGGGAGTTTGTAACTCCCAAATAGGCCAGTCCAAAAAGCGGAAGTGTTGTTTGTATGTTGATTTCGTCATTTACTCTGCCTAACATATGACCCAATCTATCCGAGAAATGGTTCAGCAGGGTAACATTGGGCAGGCGGGGTTACAAGTATAGGTCTTTGGGGCAAATTTGTGTGTAGCGTGATATCAATTGGGATTATTTTTCATTTTCAAGGCAATGCCTTTAGTATGTATTTGTGTGCAATGACATTGTCCAATATCCTCCTCCAGCAGTGAAACAGTTCCCTGGGGTAACATTGGGTTGGGACTGGGGTTGGCTGTTGAATTTGGGTCAAATAACAGTTAGATGATAACTCCAGCTGACATGGGTCCAGGGTGAGTCGTATGGAGAGAGCAGACTAACTTTGTTCAACCACAGAAGCAGCAAACTGATCGTTTAGATTCTGTGTTTTTTTTTTCTCCACCAGGCAAATCTTCAAACAGTTCCTGACCAACCGAGTTCTGAAGGACCCCAAACAGAGACGCTTCTTCAAATCCAATGACATCTATGAGCTGTTTACCCTGACTAACCCGGACGGGAAACAGGGGACTGAGACCAGCGCCATATTCGCAGGTCAGACACCCAGACACCCAAACTCACAGTCCCAGTGGTAGGAGTCCCAGTGGGAGGAGTCTCAGTGGGAAGAGTCTCAGTGGGAGGAGTCTCAGTGGGCGGAGTCTCAGTGGGAGGAGTCTCAGTGGGAGGAGTCTCAGTGGGAGGAGTCACAGTGGGAGGAGTCTCAGTGGGAGGAGTCCCAGTGGTTGGAGTCAGAGGTTTCACTGGATGTTATTTACTCCAGTCTTGTGGATACGGAAGAAGACGTTAATGTTCAATTACAATGAGAGAGGCACACCAGTTTGGCACATTACCAAAATTACCCAGGGATGATAATCAACTTTTATCACCGACTCATAATTACACATCAGTATTATTATGCAATGTTGATTATTTTGTGTCTTAAGTGATAAGAATGTATTATTGTTATTATTGTTATTATTATTATTATTATTATTATTATTATTACAAACCATGTCTCTTGTGTTTGTTCCTTCCTGCGTAGGTACGGGCTCTGACGTCCAGGCTCCGAAGAGACCTGTGAGACCAAGGCCGTCCCTGAGGTCGAAGCACCCTCACAAACATTCCTCCACCAATCACATTCCTCCTATGGTACATGGGAACGCCCCCTTACACAATAACAGCTCTCAGGATGGGACCAACGGTTTAACAAACAGCCACAGCTCCAATCAGGACGAGGCAGGAGCAGGACCAGACCCTCCTCCAGGACATTCTCAGACAGACTCTGGTTCTACAGAGACGATAGCGACCAACTCCCACATACACAGCCCTGACACACACACAGACACACACACCGACCTGCCCCAGAAACGCAGAGACTCACCTGTAACCAGACCTACCTCACACAAACACAGAGACTCACCTGTAACCAGCCCTACCTCACATAAACACAGAGACAGACACCGACACAGAGACCCGGCTCTTCCCAGCCCTCAGAAGCACAGGGAGAAGAGGAAACACTGTGACCCGGCGGACACGGAAGGACACAGACACAAGAAACACAAACACCCACGAGACGCTCGCTTCGAGGGCCACCGCATCTCCCACCTAGTGAAGAGGAGGGGCTACAAGAAGGAGGAAGACGACAAGGAGCAGCCGGAGAAAGAGGACCAAAATAAGAGTGACGATTACGTACTAGCCAAGCTCTTCAAGAAATCAGGTACATCCATACAAGCACAGTGTAAATACCACGCAGAGAAACCTGTTATGAATGTAGGGATACCACAAAACTTTACAAAAGTTGGTAAAGACTCCAGAATTAAGCATTGAAGGACTCTAGGTTCTAGCCTGACATTAGGGCTGCAACAACGAATCGATTTAATCGATAAAAATCGATAACGAAATTCGTTGGCGACGAATGCCATTATCGATTCGTCGTTTTTTTGTTTTGTTTTGTTTTTTACTTTTTTTGTTGTTGTTGTTTTTTTCGGGTTTTGTTTCCATAACAAACCTACTTCCTGTTGACGCACGCCACGCTGTCTTGCGGCCGGTGTAGGCATCGCGAATCATAGCGAATCATAGCGCTACCTATGGCCGGAAAGGGCAGAACCTATGACCGGAACCGGAAAAGTGGGAAAATCCGGTACCTACACCGGCGCGGCGGCTACATTTAAATCATGCTACTCAAAAGCCTTGAGAGTGAAGCTGTCTGCTGTCTGCTGTCAGGACATGCTAGTGAGTTAGCTAGCAGGGTTAGCTCGCTGCTGCCGCTAGCTGACTGTCACTACGCTGCTCGTCCAGCTGTAGTCTGCGTAGCTGTGCTGAGAACCAGAGCACTAACTATGTTTCTATAGAGGAGGGTTACACTAACTATGTTTCTATAGAGGAGGGTTACACTAACTATGTTTCTATAGAGGAGGGTTACACTAACTATGTTTCTATAGAGGAGGGTTACAGCTAACTTCCTATTGTTTTATTATATATAAGTCCTGCTGGGCTCAGCCCTTCCATGGTCTCCTGCTCTCCATGCAAATGCGTTAGTGTGAGTTCTGGCGAAGCGTCAGCTAAATGACTGTAATGTAATGCGATAGCCAGTGAGTGTTTGCTCGCATTCATGAATTCAATATTGCATGACAAGTGTATTTAGCTAACTGGCTAACGTCAGTGGTAGAGCAGAGGTGATAAGCTAAAGGCTAGCTAGTGGTAGCCTACAAAACTACCCGTGAGTTAGAGTGAGGCACTGACTGTCGCCTAGCCTATTGTATGGAGTGAGAGGACACATTGCATTGTTTTGGAGCATATCTGTTATATAAAAACATTAGTGTCTTGTCTGTAGCCTATATTGCACTTTGGGTTACTGACCTTTACATTAAGCAAAGTTATTACCTAAAACAATGCATGTATTGAGCTAGAGTTCAACTACTTTATTGAAACAATCTACCGCCATAGTCCATGGCCTGTTGTTAAACCTATTTGATGTAGCAAAGCCTTTTTTATTTATATTATTATTAATATTTTATTAATACTTATTCATTTTGCACATGTATATGTATAGGCCTGGCTGATTTAGAAAACATAAAATACAATTTGCAAAAAAAAAAATAATATATTCAAATTTTTATTTTTAAAAATCTTTTTTCCCGCTTTTTTTGTATCCGATTAATCGAAAAGATAATCGGCAGATTAATCGATTATCGAAATAATCGTTAGTTTCAGCCCTACCTGACATTCATACATGTGGTGTGGTGTTAGTTAACCCTCTCCTCCCTGCTGGCCTCCAGGTATCCACAGTGTGATGCAGCATGACTCCATCATGGAGGCGTCCAACCCAGACTATGTCCTGGTGGAGGCCGAGGCCAACAGGGTGGCCAAAGAAGCCCTGAGAGCCCTGAAAGTGTCACGCCAGCAATGCAGACTTCCCTATAACAGACCCCCACCACCACCACCAGCCAGGTACATATACACACACACACACACACTTTCCCTGCAATTAGGAGCAATGTAGACTATATGGTCTTTGACTTTGTGTTATATCATTGATGATTTGATTCATATACACACATAGGTTTTCTGGATTATCTGTACTTGTTTTCAGAATTGTCAAATAAACTAAACTAAAGACTGCTGATATGGATTGCAACAGAAATAATTGCCATATTTGTTGGCTGTTTATAGCTGAAGTTGGATTGCCTCTGGACTACAGCATACTGACAAGATTCACATACTCTGACCCCAACCATGGTTGTCATGAGGATTATGGGTATTGTAGTCTAACGTGTGTTGTCCCTTCTCAGGAAGAGGTTTGGGCAGAAGAAGAATCCTCTCCTGTCTGCTCCTGCTGCTACGTCCGCCCCCACTCCTGACAAATGCAAGGTAATGACCTCACACCTCATACACCCTCATATCAGACAAGGTAACAACCTCACACCTCATACACCCTCATATCAGACAAGGTAACACCACATCACTTCACCATAGAGAGGGAGAGTGGGTTACTTAAAACAGTAGAGGCTGACTGTACAGTATACACAGATCTAGGATCAGCATATGTTCTGTATTCAGACGACCCCCCCCCATCTCTCCCTCTGTAGGACGCAGCCATCTTAAAGAAGTCCATCTCTAAGAAGACCGTTCCTGGGAGCCACTTCAGTGGAGAAGGGGTGGAGGGGGTTGACTCTGCCTCTGCCTCTGTCCCACTCTCCTCCTCGTCTCTGCTGGCTAAGATGAAAACCCGCAACCACCTCAGCCTGCCCTCCAGCCAAGATGGTGAAGCAGAAGGGATGGAAGAGGACGGCGGTGTGGACGGAGGTGCGCGTGCCTCCCCTGTGCCCACCACACAGCATGACGAGCTGCTTGTGGACCTGCGTAACTTTGTGGCCTTCCAGGCCTCTGTGGATGGGCGGGCCAGCACCAAGGAGGTCCTGGAGCACTTCACCCCCAGGCTGACCAAGGAACAGACCCCCGTATTCAGAGAGCTGCTGAACAACATCTGTGACTTCCAAAGACACACAGGACAGGAGGGGACCTGGAGTCTGAAAGACAGCTTCCGCTGATTGGAGAAAGACCCCCCCCCCCTCCTGTACAAATAATAAATACATTGAATTTTGTTCAAGATTGTTCAGATTGTTATAAGTGACTTTGGATAAAGGCGTCTTCTAAATGCTAAAAATGTGAAAAAATTAAATTAAACATACATAGGCCTTGGTCTGATGTGCATTTCATAATGATGGAAATAAATCTTCCATAAATATGTCATTGTCCCTGTATTTTCTCATTTATGAATTTTTACAGATTTAAGGATTTAGATATTGATATTTCTCATCGAGTATGCCTAATTGTACCATACCACGTACAGTATGTGTCCTTTCTGAGACAAGCTCTGTTGAATTAGCAAGATTAGTCGTTTCAAGCCTTTATCTTAGAATAGAGCCTATCTATTATTAATTTCAGGATATCCTCAGCATGTATATCCTCAGCAGGATATCCTCAACATGTCATATAAACTATGCGCAGTCTTGAAGAACAAGTATTATTATTTTAGGCCTTGATTTGTACAAATAAACACAGAAGGCTTATTAGGGCGGCCCTC
>NC_137674.1:10847831-10872831 GCF_963989245.1 Nansenia antarctica
GTAGCGAGGCCGGTCGTGGGCCCTGCTGTGGGCATCTCTGGAGCAGTGGGGAGAGTAGGGGGCGGCAGCTCCAGTCCTAGCCCAACCACCAAGGCCCCGGCTCAGGGCAACGGTCCCGACAAGCACCCACACTGCTCCAAGGAACCCCTTGAGAAGAAATGAGGAGCCAGACATAATAATGGACATTGAGGATTGTACAGACAGACAGACGGACTGAGGTTCTGTGTCGTGACTGGGTCTGTTGTTGTTAACCACACCGCTCCCTAATTCCTGCTCCCCCTCGAAGCACAAATACAGACTTATTCCCATCTCATCAAGGAGAAGGCGCCTATCCAGATGATATCATATAGTATGGATTCAACTATGAAAGATATTTATTTGATTGTAATTTATTATTATTATTATTGTCGGTGAGAATTTATGAATGTTGTGGGGCTTCGTCCTCCCTAAGCACGCGTACGCCACTCTTGGTGCTCCGGTGTTTTCCGTGGACTCTTCATGGGCTCTAAGTGGTGGATAATGAATACAAAGTTTGTGAAACAAGAGACTTTCACCCTGGCGGATAATGTGAATTTGTATTCATTTTCCTACTCTTTCCTTTCTCTCTCTTCTATCCGCTTGTTAAGTCTGACGTCAAAAGTGACGTTTAGCCATTTCCGAGTCCAAACCAGAAATTCCCCGCACCAGAGTACCAGTGAACTACAGCGGTAGAATGACAGTTTAATCGTTTTTTAGACTCGGATCTATTCATACAACAAGGGACACAGCACTTTCCCGTTTCCCCATATTGTCAGGGTATTTGAGCCTCGGAAAAGCGCTATATAAATATAATTTATTATTATTATTATTTCGGCATTTCGAAGACAGCGCCTCAGCCAACGTTGGACCCGGAAACACGTCACGACTTAACAAGCGGATAGAGGAGAGAGGTCCTCGGATTGAGTATCGCGTTATGAACCTTCAGCAGATGCAACATGTTATGCTCATCTGTTTACTACTGTAATGCATGTAAAGCAGTACATGTGTAATGTAGCACAATGTAGAGCCGCAGTCATACTGTTCATGGCTGTACGGCTAAGACTATAGTCCTCCAACTACTCGTTCATTCATTAAACTCATCTAGCTGACAGTGAGAATGTTCATTAATATTAGTCAACGTTTGAGTTTTTCCACATCAATGTAAATGTATACAAGTGCCAGATTTAACTCTAAAGCCAATGTTGATCCGTGGTGGTACCCTCTGCAGGCTAACAGCAGCGGCGTTGCTATCACTCTGTTAGCAGACCCAGATCACTCTAGTCCTGCTGTGACATGCTCTTTAAAACAATTAAAGATGTAGTCGCTCATGTTCCTCTCCTGTTGCCTCTCGCTCCAGCCATCTGCTCTGATACATTATTCATCAGCTTCCCTTAAAGCTGGGAGAGGGGAGAAATCCATGCTCTTATTATTTATTTACTTTTAGGAACGCCTCTGAATCTCTCTCTCTCTCTCTCTCTCTCTCTCTCTCTCTCTCTCTCTCTCTCTCTCTCTCTCTCTCTCTCTCTCTCCTCTCTCCCTCTTTCTCTCTCTATCCCCCCTGTCTCTTTTTCTCCCTCTCTCCCTCCCTCTCTCTCTCATTAGACACATCACCACTTTACAAACCCCATTAAACATAATAGTTACATGCTAATTATTAATGCAGACTTTTTTTTCATTTACAAAACTATATGTCTTCCTTACTATCCAGAGACATCTACACAGTTCATATGGGGGAGTTTTATTTATTTATTCATTTATACTTGCATATCTCTTTTTCTATGTTGCCCTCTCCAGATTGGCTGTTGAATAAAGGATCAGGTGATCAGATTGAGAATACTTAACCGCAGAACTCACGACGAGGAGTTGGCCTGATTCAATTTGCGTCCTTGAGGATTTTCAGGAAATTACTTTTGATAGTCAATAACACAATTAAGTAAACTACACATACATTAGCATGAATAATTGATAGGAAATTATGTATTACCACGAAGTACTGGTTCAATAATTGATGAGGCGACACCCTGGTGACATGGAGGAGGGAGATAATGTCAGAAGTCCTGCCTAGCGCTACAGAGAGCACTGAGCACTCTCTCCTTCTTTCTCTCTCTCTCTCTCTCTTTCTCTGCTTTCACAGAGAAATGTTCTGCATGCTGTGAATATTCCATATGAATAAAGTGAAGCTTTCATGGAGTCTCTGAGTCAACTGAGTCATCTTGTTACAGTAGTGTGCTTGCATCAGTCAGAAAACTCCCCAGTTTCTCCCCAGAACTATCTCATTCTATTCTGATAATGATGGTATACATGTACTGTAAACATGTAGTTTGTTGGCTGGGCTTTGAACTCTATAACTGTTTTTCTGATGACAATACCTTTTGGTTTCCTTCAGACCACAGTCTGACTGTTCAAATTCTATGTCAAAACTGAAAACTGTGGCATTGGAAATCTATTTTAAATTCATACTGTACTGTAAGGAAGGGCATATTCAAATGATCTTGTATTTTGGCATGTCTCTAGTATTTAAAGTACTTTTATTTATAAATATCTTATTATTCTGTCAAGTTTCATAAAGTATGAATTAATTAATCATCTCCTAATATGGTAATATGTCAGTGTGTGAGTTGTAGAGCTCATTTGAGAGAAGCAGTTAAACCCCCAATGGAATGGCAGCTCTCGATAACACTATTTCCTTATAACACATTTACTCTTCGTCCCAAAGTGGAACAATGCACCAATGAGGTTGACATTGACATTCAGTCTATAAACTCACACAATAGATGTCCACAACACATTAAATCTCTCCCCAATTGAATACAGTAGTTTAGGAATGTAATCATTAACAAAAACAAAAGATGCTGCGGTTATAATGGCTCCGATCATCATAACTTCTGTATGGCACCCATAATTCACTGCTTTAATATTTCATAAACAAGTCAAGTTGGTTGGTGACATTCAGTTGCGCATGTGGCATCATTGATAATTCCCTGTCACCTAAAAAAAAAGTCCTGAGGCGCTTTTGCGGCGCATTGTTATATCAAATTAGCTGGAGAGCAGCCAGAGAAACAGACAAACAGAGTGAAAACAGAGGATAGCGGTTCTACTCTGTTCTCACACTGAAGTTAATGGGCTTCTTTTGTTGCAGTAATGAAATATTATGGAGGGCTGGGGAGAGAGACGAGATGTCCTGAACCAGGAAGGAAGGCAGGTCCACACAGGGACAAACCAGCAGAATTAAGTTGCCTCTATTGGCGCTGATCTAAGGTCAATATTAGGTTTTTTTCCACCTGATTTGGAAGGGAAGGATGTGGCGATAAGAGAGCAGACCCTGAATCTGTCCCTGAGGGTATAACTCCTACCTGAAATCAGAAAGAAACAGTGTTTATGTCAGGGACAACGTCAGAGCATTCATAGTCATCACTGCTTTTCATTCTTCCATCAGAAACAATCAATAAACCCCCAATCAATTAGAATCAATTAGGCTCATCTCTGGATGAAGATAATACAAGCAAGCGTAGCACATTTTAATGCGAGCAATGCGAGTAAAGAGAGTAATGCGTCTGTCTGATGTCTGCCCCATAACCACAGGTTCCTCCTTACTCAGCACGAAGAGGAGAAGCCCAGCTGACTCAGGATCAGAGTCCTGTCTGTGACCCAGGGGAGGGGTCTGGCCAGGGATGTACAGAGGTCATGTTTACAGCCTTATTGGTTTATGTACTCTGTGTACACAAACACAAGCAGGAATCAATACCAACAAAGGCAGTGGCCAAATTCAAATGAAAGGGCAACACATAACTGGCAAGCTTAGCAGGCTGTGCAAGAGTGGAAATATGCATTTCTATGAAACATGCAAGAAGTAAACAGCATGAGAAGGAGAACTGAGATGGCTAGCTCTGTGTAGCTATCACAGTTCTCATGGCCATGCTGTTTACTTCTTGCAAATTGCAAGAGGAAATCATAGTACTGATCATTTCCACTAGAGGATCTCAATGAGCAACAGACTAGCCTGTACCTCACTCCTCTAAAGCCTTTATGTTTCCTGCATACAGTTCCAACTTCTTTACTATCTGGTATAGGCCTGTCTATGTTGTTTCCCACCTTCCACCGAAAGTGTTTTTTTGTTGTCAATTTACACTTCTCTTACCTATAGTTAACGTCTGGGCAAATGAAATTCACATGAAGGCTAACAAATATTTTTGGGGTGAAGACATAAGACAAAAAATATATATTTTTAGAATGACAGAGCAATTTTCCCAGATACAGTTGATTATGTGAAATACCTACAATGACACTGACATAATAATTAAAAAATATATACTGTATATATATTGTATTGGCGAACAAAGGCATACAAGTCAGGGACAGGAATATACAAATGCAAATTATACAATTGACTTAATAAAAACTAAATGAGAGTTTTATTTTCTTTATCCCCCATTTAGTGTTCGAACAGAGAACTAGAACACCTTTCTTTTCTTTTTTTTACCCCTAAACACCCACCCAGCCCAAACTCTCAAGTGAGAGACAAAACAAGACAAAAAAAACATAATAATAATAATAATAATAATAATAATAAATAAAAAGACAAGCACAAAAACGAAATGTATAATTTAAGTAAATTAAATAATTGTAATAAATTTAAAAACACAAAGTAAATGAAATTAAATTAAAAAGGGAGAAAAGAACAGATACACTGGGTGCTCACCTCAAACATTAAACAAATTAATCAATTGGGATCCAGAGAGGAAAGAATTTTCCAGTTCAATTATCAGCAACTCCAGCGTAAGAGGAGAGGGCTCGGACGCCATATTGTTAGCGTTAGCTATGCCTTCGCCGGAGAAAAGTGTCTTCTGGACCGTCTTTTTAATTACTTTTTTACTCATTCCCATGCAGGTTCAATGCTGACTTAGTTAAGACAGGCCTACCGTATTTTCCGGACTACAAGTCACACTTTTTTTCATAGTTTGGCTGGTCCTGCGACTTATAGTCAGGTGCGACTTATATATCAATATATATATATATAATTTCATACTGACAGACATGAACCAAGGAGTAAACATTACCGTCTACAGCCGACAGAGGGTGCTCTGGGCCGCTCTGGGCTTGTGACAACTATATGCTGCTCCTATTCCCCTGAAGAAGTGATCTAAAACATTAGCTTGTTGAAGCTAAGCAAACGGTAGCTTGGTGAACTTGCTTACTGGTAACTTGCTTGTTGGACTCGCTTGTTATGTTAATTTAGCCTATTCAGCTTCCCAGGAATGTTCTTTATGCTATTGTGTTGCTGAATAACTGTTAATGTGTTACGTTAACATACCGGACACCTATTCAGCCTGTTGTTCTGTGTTCTATTGTGTAGTTGAATAAACTTGCCTTTCCAGATTAAATGTCTGTTCTTGGTCTTGGATTTTTTTGACTGATGCGATTTATACTCCGGAGCGATTTATAGTCCGGAAAATACGGTACACTAAATATAGACGTAGGGGATAGGCGTAATAAACCAAAATATTTCGAAAATGTGCGGGAGGCAAACACCATGCGTCCATCCACTACATCGTTCAACCGGAAGTCTGACATAATTAATTTTGATGAAAGATGTATCACATACAGGGGAAAGGGAGAGGTGGTTTTTCGAGGGAGAAAGGGAGGTGAGAGGTAGTGGGGTGAGGTGCAAGTAGGTAAGAGTGAGACGGTCAGATGGGGAGGGGGAGGTAGGTGAAAGGGTAGGGTGACGTCTGTCAGAGGGGGCCATGGAAAGAGCGGAGGGGGGAGGTGAGGTGGGTGAAAAAGGGAAGGGGAGGAGGGTATGAGGGTGCAGGGGGTGTAAAAGGCCCTATCTGCCTTTCCTGGTTCTTAGTAACAGGGCAGTTAAGCTGAGTGGAGTGGCAGGGTGGGGGGAGTGAGGGTTGACTGTGTGGTGTGAAGCTCAGTCTGTGTGAGTGTGTGTGTGCGTGCGTGCGTGCGTGTGTGTGTGCGTGTCCATGTCCATTAGAGCCCACCCCATATGTGAGTGTCCATCACTCGGTCAGGCCAGCCCTGCACCCGCCAAGACTCCTGGGAACCTATCCACAGCAGCCATCTCCTATTATAGCAGTGGGCTGCAGGGGGTGACAGACAGGGGGAGAGGTGGGAGGCAGGGGGAGAGGTGGGAGGCAGAGGAGAGGCAGGGGGAGGCAGGGGGAGAGGTGGGAGGCAGAGGAGAGGCAGGGGGAGGCAGAGGAGAGGCAGGGGGAGGCAGGGGGAAGAGATGGGAGGCTGGGGGAGGAGTGGGAGAGGTGGGAAGCAGGGGGGAGGCAGGGAAGAGGAGGGAGGCAGGGGGGAGGACTTGATGTCAGGTCTCCTCTGCTTTATGGCCTTTTCTGCTAAGACGGAAATGTGTCTGCAGAGGGGAGGGATTATTGCCCCCCAGTTTCTCTCCACAACATTGACTGGGCACAGCTCAGAGGCAGACTCAACAACTGTTAACCCTAATCCTAATCTGTTTTCTCAGGAAAATAAAAGTTAATTCTTTGAAAAGCCATGCTTGTTGGTGGATTCAAAATAAGCAGTGCAATATGTTTGGCATTGTACACATTTTTGCACATTACTGAACACTAAGGTAAATGGATAAATTCTTTCAGAGAAAAATAAAAAGTCCATGTTTCATTGGCACATTGTATCATCTGAAATACAATGAACAAAATCTAGAATAATCGAGAATAATCTCAAATGATCCTAGTACTAAACACCCTCCTAATCTGCGGGTGGATGAGGAGCCATTTCTTGACACTCCCGTCCCGCTAAAGGAAGAGCTGACATTCACTGTGAGGCAACAGGCTATTTCTGTCACATGTGACCCCACAGCCACCACCCCATCAGCATAGACCCTACACCTACCACCACAACACCCCAGTAGAAAACTACTTTTCTGTACTTCAGGCCCAGACTTCTTCCGGAAGAAGAGTCTTCAGAGGTGCTACTAGTTAGCTTTGGCTGCCAATGGTTACTGGTTAGCTGCCCAGATTTATAAATAGCAGAGGGGCCTGTTTGTTTCATCTGTCTGACACTCGACACCGACGGCGGCTCTCTCAGACGCATCCCGTCCCCAGTCCTGGACACTTTCTCCTGGGCAACTCCCGCTATTTCTGTCTGGTCTACACCCCTGAGTACCCGGTGCTGCCTGCACCGGACCAGGCACCCAGAGGCCTCCATGAAGGTAGTGGCTATGGCAGAGTGATTCCTGTGAGTAGAGTGGGACAGAGTATAGCCTGAGAGGGCTCTGTTTGAGTGACAAAGGGCTGGGTCTTTTCCTGCAGCTGCTGGGTTAGAGCAACATGCCATGGCCTCTCTGGGAAAAGGTATCTGTTTGAAGGATTTACTAAACGTCACATCACATATGGAATACAGCTGCAGAAGGTAGGACAGCTCACTGGTTTCACTCTGAATGCTGATTTGTTGTCTTTTTTTTAACTAACGTATATTGTATTTATTATGGAAAACCCTACAGTAAAAACTCTATGAGTTGCCGACTCCACTCTGACACATTCACTAAAGATATAGGTGGCAGAGTCTCTCTTCATTGGACTGTCTGCAACCGACATTTATTGGCAGATTTAACACACTTTCTTTAGCCATATCCTGTCTGTTCAGCAGCAGTACATGGACATCAGGCCCCTCTCTGAAGCAAGGACCCTGTGGCTGTGGTGTCGGATTTTAGTGAACATTGGAGGCTTCTCATTGGATAAAAATAAACCTGCCACATGCACCAATGAACAGAAATCACACTGACATATACAGTACTGTAGACATATCAGATTATTGGCACGAGGGAATATGATGGACAGAAACTATGAACAAACTAACTGTGCATGAACTTCAACTGGACATACAGGATTAATGGAGTCTAAATGCTGGCTTAATGGACACTGAATTGATGATACTACAGAGATACAAAGCAAACATACTGTACAGTGAAACCAAAGCTACCTACTGCACTGTGACCTGTGTGTGACATCACAACAGCACGGGAATCATACAATGTTGCTTCTTCTTCTTCCTCCTTCCATTGAATGCATAATACGCCCCCCACTGGATAAGGTGTCATCATCTGTGTATACCAGTAATCAGCACTCAAGTTGAGTCGGGATGAGGGGGGTTGGCATCCCCCCTGAAATAAAAACGGTAAAAAAATCATCTCCCTTCTAAAAC
This sequence comes from Nansenia antarctica, assembly GCF_963989245.1. NCBI lineage: Eukaryota > Metazoa > Chordata > Actinopteri > Argentiniformes > Microstomatidae > Nansenia > Nansenia antarctica. The sequence continues at coordinate 10,856,031 of NC_137674.1, forward strand.
TGCCATCCCCCGCCCTTTCCATCCCTTATGTCATTTTATCAATGAATGTGGTATTACTGCCATTTCAACATTTAGTTTTGCGCATATTGAGTAAAATACTGTGGGCGAGGGGGCACGCACACAGGCAATGACATGTTTACCAAGTCACTGACACTGAAGACACTGACGCTGTGGGGATGATAAAATTGCCCTCATATTATGATAGAATCCACCATCCCCCCTGATTTTCTTTTACAACTTGAGTACTGCCAGTAATCATTTCAAAATGTTGTTATTTGTAGTTTTAGGTAAGTTAGGGTGGTGTAGGCTAAATGAAGCAGTAGTATGATAGTAGTGTGTGCTGTATCTGAAGCCAGCACTGCGCTCAGTAGTTGACATCACGGGTATATCCGTATCTGATAGCAGGAGTGTGTTCTATTATTGTGGTCTGTATATTCATATGTGACGGTAGTGTAATGTGTGTACTGTGTATCTGGTGGCTGGCTCCCAGGTCAGATGGTATTCATGGGCCAATAGATATTCTGGGCTGCCAGCAGCTGCAGTAAAATGAACTGCACATGATCACCGTGTTTTGCACTGCTTCTGAAGGTTACTACTCACTCACACAGCATATACAGTACCAGTCAAACGTTTGAACACACTTTCCCATTCAATTGAATGTACTGTGCTTACATGCAGTAAGTGAGGATTGATACGATCAGAATGCACTTCATGAGTGAAATTGTAGTGTAAATATGTTGAAGTGTGTTATTAGCTCTGTCTGCACCAGTCTGAAATACAGTAGGGTGGGCGGTGCGGACACAGTAGAGCTGATTTTAGCCAACTTTGACCTTTGACCTAACCCATCAATGTTTTCAGATATCAGTGATATTTTGGTGGGAGCTTGAAAGATATAAATCCCATAGTATAGGTACAAATATTATTTGTTAATTATTTGTTTAATTTAAATAATAATAATAATAATAATACATTTATTTTATAAGGCGCCTTTCATGGCACTCAAGGTCGCCGTACAACAACAAATGATCTCACCTGCTGTGTCCATCTCCAGATCTTATCCACCTAATTTTTCTGGTTTTCTGCTCGAAATGACATGCCCACAGTGAATATAGAATATCTCCACAATCACAAGGGCCTTCATAATGATCTTGTTATCAAATGAAAGCTAACACCTGTGGGGTGGCTGTAGAAGTGTCAGAATCAAAATCTATGTTACTGTGTCAGAGCAAATAGAGCTAGAACATTATAAAACATCTAAAATTCAGTCTCCGCCTAAAAAAACAACAGCTTTTACAGTGAATATCACCTTGGAAACCTGATAACGAAGCCCAAATCATCTAGGAATCAGTACTCCAGGGTCTTATTAGTACTTGTGCCAAAGTCAATGCTAGTAATGTGAGCAAATGCAACTTTGTACCTGTTTTAGTACAGGTATGTTTAGGCGGACACCTATATGTTTAGGCCATTTGGAGATATTTTGGCACCATCTTTGACCTTTGACCTTTCTCATGTATCAGATTTCTTTCTCTTTTTTTGGGGGGGGGGGGGGGGGGGGGGGGATTTTTTTGGGTTGGCCAACCAATGGTATGGAAATTCGGCGTTGAAACCGGACATGACACATTCTCCAGTTGGAGAAAACTGGATGTGACTTAGGCCGTGTTTAGCGTCTCGGGAAAAAAATGGTGCCATCGTATAGCATGCAAAGTTGAGAAAAATATTTGATATCAATGAAGAGAATTGATCGAGGTAAGCTCTTTATATCACTTCGGATCCACCTGTGGGTCCGTTGGCTACTATGTTAATGCCACTGTTTACCCACACACAGCTCTTCCTGAGGCAATCTTATGCAATCTTATTCAAGCTTACGTATAGGAAAATACTGGGAAGTAATATGGAATATTGTTACCCTGTCGCCATGAAAGTGTCATTATGTGTTGAGGAAATATCAAACTGTTAGCAGGTGATCTTTATTGAACGGGACTTCTTTTTCAAAACGATTGAATAAATTAATCAATAAAATATTGACTCTAAACTGATTCTATGTTTTGGAGGTTAAAAAGCAATAACAATTAGTAATAATGAGTAATGGTTAGTGGGAGGTCCTTGTGATTACCATTTTGCTTTACATGCTTTAGGGTTGAGGGGGAGTGGGGAGATAGTTCATCAGGGTTTGGAAGGGGAGCGTCCTCCTTTTCTTAAAATAACTCACGTGAGGTGCAGATCTGTCTTAACTTCACCAACAACTCGGTGGCTCAGTTCACCACATGTCTGTGAAGGTCAGAGCGATTGACTGGAGGGATTTACAGAGCTGTTTTCAGCACCACATACAGAACATCGCTGCTTAATTCTATAGCTTCATGTGAAAACTGACCTACCACTCTAAAGCTAAACAACCACTATGAATCACATTTCGTAGTATAAGAGTGGATGTAGCTTGTAGAGTATTGGGTTCCTGTTTTTGATCCACAGTGGAAACTAAGTTACTGTGCAGTGTTAACTTTGAGCACCTTTTTAAACAAACATTTCAAGTGAAAACTCTCATCAGCACTCTCACAGTTGTAGCTAATAGGAATAAATACATCTAAATAAATCTATTCCAGTTATCAAAAAGGCTACTATTATATCACCTATCATTTTAAATACCTAATATGTGGGTTAGGCCAGTGATTTTCAAACTTTTTGTGCCCAAGGCACACCAAAGGGCAAGCCAAAATCATATCTGTGCAAAATAGCCTCTATAACACATGTTATCACTCTTATTACTCTGTAGACATTTATTTTTATTTACACATTTTTACATAAAAAATGTTGGCATTTAGCAGACACATTTATCCAAAGTGACTTACAACACATTTGAAGTGAGTGAATCTATCCATCAGTCATAGCAAGTCTTAACAAGAGGCTTGACTCTAATGCCAAATAAACTAATTGACAAACAACTAATACTTATACCTCTGTAAAATTACACCAAGCAGCAACATACCCACTGAGTTGAAAAAACTTTAGTCTAAAATTGTAAAGAAAAAGTGTAGTGGATTTAATCTGGTTTCTTCTCTATTGATATTGAATATTGAACACAAGGAGATTGATCAACTTAGCTTGAAGTCTTTTATTTATAGTTACATGAGAGCAGTTTTGAGTTTGCAAAGTCCAGAGGCCCAGAGCCCCCTCCTTCTTTGAGCACACTTATATCCAAAGTCGACACCCTTTATGAAATCACTAATCTTGGCAAACAAATGTGGTGACAGGAAACTAGACTTAAGTAAGTGCACAACAAGTCATTGGCACTGTCCCCAGGCAGACTGAATTGTTAGCTACGATTTCCCAGAATGTAGAGATACAGACTTCTCAGTATATTTCATATAAAACTACAACAGAAGCATTGACAATGAAAACGTAATGAATGAGAATGAAACGTAACTTAAATTTGAATCAGCAGTAAAACAATTGCTGTTGTAAATATTTAGTGATATTAAGTTCCAAGTGAGACACATGTGCCTGTCGGTGCTCATAGATTTTTTAATCCTTGGTGGTACTGAAGAGAGGGCCATTCACAAGTCTTGTTCAACAGAGAGGCGTAACCTCCTGTTGCTCTTCATGCTAACCAGAGTAGAGAATAGCAACTCACACAGGTTGGTTATTCTTTTTTTTAATCTAACCTTTATTTATACAGGTAAAAAAACACATTGAGGCCCAAGGGCTCATTTTCAAGTGTGACCTGTTCACAGGCATACAACAACAACATCCACCACTAAAACTAAACTAAAACTACATAGTCTAAAACTAAAACTAGTCTAAAACAGTCTAAGATAGTCTAAAACTAAACTAAAACTACAAAACCTAAAACTAGACAGCTAAAGAGCTAGGGACAGGGAGGGGTCAGCAATGGGCAAAAGGGAGGGTAAACTCAATTGCAAGAACAAATCATAGACTCGCACTGTATGTCTCTCAGCAAGAGCTTGAAACTGGTAGTGGGGAAAAGAAGAAGTTGCTCAATAGCGTGGTGGGAGATGTTTGGGTACTCTAATCCAGTGGGAGCTCACTAAATGTCAGTTTCATTGGAGCTCTGTGCATTCCTCTCTTGAGTGCTCAATGTCGGCCACACATGGAAAATAGAGCTCAAACCTCTCTTCTAATGTTTGAAGGTGTTCGGCAAATACAGCACGCTCCATTTTCCCCTCAGATTTCTTTTTTTAAGGTTTTTTGTTATCTACACTGGCTGTCAATCAGGGCCTTTGATGTGTCACGCTCTAATAATTCCCAACATCAACTGTGTGAATGGCGAAAACCGGGGTCCACTTTGATGGAAAGTTTTTAAAATATATTATTTTAGGGTATAGAATTTCCCTTTGTATTGGGAAATGAGTGTGTACAAAGTACTGATATAGTAAATTAAAATAGCAAATAAAATGTTTTATTCATAACTTTTTGTATAGTGTATATTACAATAATAATGTATGTCACAAAATCCGATGGCACAACTGGACTTGCCTCATGGCACACCGTTTGAGAACCGTTTGAGAACCGTTTGAGAACTGCATTAGCCTATATTCAGTTATATGGCTGTGCCTCAGAATGTGTATTGATTTACAGTGCATAGGTTCCTGACCCCATTCTCTCCTCTCCTCTGTTCCTCTACAGGAAAGAGAGGAATTCCCATGATGCGTTACATGGAGAACAGCTCAAATTCACAGCGTCTTAGGGGCTGTCGGTTGCCATAGAGACTGACTGGGCCCCACTGAGGGCCCAAAACCCAAGCCCTGTAAACGCTGCTGGCTGAGTGTGTGTATGCGAGTGAGCCTTCATCATGACCTCCGTGGAGAAGCGGCACTCGAAGCGGCACTCGAAGAGGCGAAGCCGCAGTGGACACAGGAAGCACAGTGATGGTGTGCACAACGACACCTCCAGTGCTAGTTCCTTCGTGGATGAGACAGACCGCGAGGTTTGCAGTCTGACCGATCGAGCCTTCAGGAGCCTCTGCATCGGAGAGGAGGCTGTTTATAACGACTCAGACCTCTGTTCCTCTTCCCCCTCCGCACAGGGGGAGAGACAACAGGCCTTCAGTCAGGAAAACCAGGAATGGGACGGAGGGGACAGGAACCGGGAAGCCCTAAAGAGAGCCGCTCATGAGAGCTTTGGCCTCAGCCTCCAACAGTATGGAGAAGGGGGGCAGTATGGGCAAAAGACCCTGGGAGATTCACAGTGGGGGGAATATGGGGAGGGGAGGACAGAGGGGAGGGTGTCTGCCACATTCCAGCACCCCTTCATGGACATGTCTCAGCAGCAGAGAGCTCTGAGAGACGAACGTCTGTCCTTCCTTAGTAACGGAGCTACAGACTTGAATTCCCAGCAGCAGCGCAGGAGTCGCTCCAGAGTTTCATCTCTTATCAAAGCCTTTAGCTCGGAGGGTTACAGTGACGGGGGCGGGAACAATGAGTCTAGCTGGGACAAATCAGCTCTGATGAGTATCCAGAGAGAGCTTTCTGAGTTCTCTACAGCATACCACCACAACGTCAACCCCGGCCATTTCCCCTCGAGAGAAACCAACCTCTACTCCTCCGATATGGTGGATGCTGTGGCCCAGATGGACCCCACTGGCACCTTTATGAGATCGTCTCACAGTCAACACAGCATGCTCACCCAGTTCAACTCCAACTCCAACTTCTTTCTGCATAGTGAGTTCAGTCCCTTCCAGGTGTGGAGGGACCATAGCAGGTTTCCCTTCAGGCAGGGGGATATCTCAGGGTTCATGTCCCCCATGGAGTTCCCTAGATGGTATGACTCGCCTATGTACAAGGAGCTGACATTTGGGCATCAGATTCAGGGTCCCTCCATGTTCGAGCAGAAACCCTTAGAGGCTGTGGCCCCTCCGCCTCCCCCCCGCTCCACCTCCACCTCCACAGTACTGCAGAAGGCCTCTGCCCTTGAAAAACGATGTGAGTCTGAACTGGTGGGTCATTACCCTAACTGGAAACGCACTCAGAGCGTAGGAACAAACAGGCTCCCATCACACCGCCCTTCAACTGTCTCACCTACCAATGCGAGGTCCCGACGCGGCAGAGACGCGGTCGGTTCCGTCACAGAGCTCCAACAAAAGGTTACCATGGTGACCACAGAGCAGAGTATGACAACGGTAATGAGTGCCGAACAGGGTGGCGACAATAACAGCGTCACTCCCTATAGCAACAAGATCACCACCATGACAGTGGAGCAGGGTGTCGTCAGTAGCAACAACAGCACGACTCCCTTTAACATCAGCCAGCTGCTGACACCTGCCATCCACACACAACAGGATGCAGACAACTCAGAGGTCTTGCAGTACACTCTGCCACCTCCTCTGGCGGTTGAACAACCACCAACAAGGGGCGAGAGCAGGGGAGCCACCCCTGAGGTGAGGATGTCTAGCTACAAATCCCGAGCCACAAGTCTTCTCTTCAACCTCAAAGACAACAGGAAGAGAGTGAAGAGCACATACAGCCCAACTAAGTTTAAAGGTCATGAGGCGATGGACAGATGTCAACAGCCTTCGAACCTGGACAGTTATGAGCCAAAAGATAGTGTAGTGATAGATATTCCAGACATCCACATGGAGGAAGAGCCCAGAGCGACAGATGCCGCGTCATACCCACATTCACCATCACATTATGGCCATGCACAGCAGTCCACTACAGTCCTACCCACTGCAGTATACACTGCCCAACATACAGATGCTGTTAAACCAGATGACTGTCTAACAGTGAGGTCTGCTCAGACCTTTGGTGAAATAGACTACCTTACAGAGTTCAGTGGTTTCACACAGGGAAGCTATCCTACCAAAGATCAGCTGGCTAACAGACCGAATGTTCAGGGTGGATTTTCACCATTTACCCCATCTTGGTCAGAGACCCTTGCAGATAATGTGTACAGACAAGCAAGCCCATTTAAACCAGACATGGCCCAAACATTGCCCACCCTGAGATCTCCCCTGCCTAAACTAAATCCCAAACCTAACCCTAACCCACCCTCCTCATTCAGAGATGCTATGACAGGAGAGAGATATACAGGGGCAAGTAGATATGAGCAAGTGAGAGAGAACACATATGGTGTCAGTGAGGCATTCTCTCAGGGAAGTTGGAAAGAGCATTTGAATGTCAATAACACAACCGGCCGAGACACAGAGACATTCAGCCTAAACGACAGAGTTAAACCAGACGCCCCACCATGGAAGGGAGAGATAGCTGCTCTGATAGAAAGAGACAAACGCTTACAGCCTTCATACAAACCGGCTGAAGCAAAGCAGGACCTCCATTCAGCCAGAAGGAAATATGGAGGAGAGAACAAGTGGAATGTATATGAGAAGAGTGAGGAGAGGGAGTATATAACTGAAGAAAGAGCATACCCAACAACGGATGAATTCCTAAGAGGTAGAAATAGCCTGCCAAATAAGGATGTATTTCCTGTCCTTGACCACACATTGGACAATTATGATGACCTTTCAAATAGACAGAACCTACACTACGCTCCGATCACTGACTATACTCTGAATCAGCAGATCATCGCAGACACTCCTGCCAGAGAGAAACGTTATTCTGGAGCATTTATGGACGTAGTATATGGACCTCAAGAGCAGTATGGACTTAATGAGTATCAGACACAGAATGAATTGCTGTATGGGAGTACAAAACAAGAACACAACAAACAGACACTTTATTCTGATTCTGAAACAAAGTACACTGTGGGGAACACTCGCACAGAACAACAACCTGTTAATGTAAATCCGTATACCCCTTGGGTGGAGGAGAACAAAGGATATGTAACTAAACAACAGGATAGCAAGGATGTACAGTGGAATTCATCATTCAGGAATGAGAGCAGACAATACACAGAAAACATGTCTACAACAGCACAGGTAAAAGACAATAGACAGTACAATGACAACAGTGTGCAACAGGCAAATGAATTCAGTGCTGTCAGGAGACATCATTATCCCAGAAATGACCCCAATAAGATGCACATAATGCCAAATGAGAACAGAATAGCTGAAGCGGCGCAAGCTAAAGTGGAGTTAGCTGTATCCGAAGAGACTAAAGCAAAGCAAGCTAAAGCAGAGTTGGCGAGAGCAGAGCTAGCTAAAGCTAAAGCAGAGTTAGCTAAGGCAGAGCGAGTTAAAGTGGAGAAAGCTAAAGCAGAGCAAGCTAAGGCAAAATTAGCTAAAGCAGAGTTAGCTAAAGCAGAATTAGCTAAAGCAGAGTTAGCTAAAGCAGAATTAGCTAAAGCAGAATTAGCTAAAGCAGAATTAGCTAAAGCAGAGTTAGCTAAAGCAGAATTAGCTAAAGCAGAGTTAGCTAAAGCAGAGTTAGCTAAAGCAGAGTTAGCTAAAGCAGAACAGGTTAAAGCAGAATTAGCTAAAGCAGAATTAGCTAAAGCAGAGTTAGCTAAAGCAGAGCTAGCTAAAGCAGAGAAGGTTAAAGCAGAATTAGCTAAAGCAGAATTAGCTAAAGCAGAGTTAGCTAAAGCAGAGTTAGCTAAAGCAGAGAAGATTAAAGCAGAATTAGCTAAAGCAGAGTTAGCTAAAGCAGAGAAGATTAAAGCAGAGTTAGCTAAAGCAGAGAAGATTAAAGCAGAGTTAGCTAAAGCAGAGTTAGCAAAAGCAGAGTTAGCTAAAGCAGAGAAGATTAAAGCAGAGTTAGCTAAAGCAGAGTTAGCTAAAGCAGAGTTAGCTAAAGCAGAGTTAGCTAAAGCAGAGTTAGCTAAAGCGGAGTTAGCTAAAGCAGAATTAGCTAAAGCAGAGAAGATTAAAGCAGAATTAGCTAAAGCGGAGTTAGCTAAAGCAGAATTAGCTAAAGCAGAGTTAGCTAAAGCAGAGTTAGCTAAAGCAGAGAAGATTAAAGCAGAACAGGCTAAAGCAGAATTAGCTAAAGCAGAATTAGCTAAAGCAGAGTTAGCTAAAGCAGAATTAGCTAAAGCAGAGAAGATTAAAGCAGAATTAGCTAAAGCGGAGTTAGCTAAAGCAGAGTTAGCTAAAGCAGAGTTAGCTAAAGCAGAATTAGCTAAAGCAGAATTAGCTAAAGCAGAGAAGATTAAAGCAGAGTTAGCTAAAGCAGAGTTAGCTAAAGCAGAGTTAGCTAAAGCAGAGAAGATTAAAGCAGAACAGGCTAAAGCAGAATTAGCTAAAGCAGAATTAGCTAAAGCAGAGTTAGCTAAAGCAGAGTTAGCTAAAGCGGAGTTAGCTAAAGCAGAATTAGCTAAAGCAGAGAAGATTAAAGCAGAATTAGCTAAAGCGGAGTTAGCTAAAGCAGAGTTAGCTAAAGCAGAATTAGCTAAAGCAGAGAAGATTAAAGCAGAATTAGCTAAAGCAGAATTAGCTAAAGCAGAGTTAGCTAAAGCAGAATTAGCTAAAGCGGAGTTAGCTAAAGCAGAGTTAGCTAAAGCAGAGAAGATTAAAGCAGAATTAGCTAAAGCGGAGTTAGCTAAAGCAGAGTTAGCTAAAGCAGAATTAGCTAAAGCAGAGAAGATTAAAGCAGAGTTAGCTAAAGCAGAGTTAGCTAAAGCAGAGTTAGCTAAAGCGGAGTTAGCTAAAGCAGAGTTAGCTAAAGCAGAGTTAGCTAAAGCAGAATTAGCTAAAGCAGAGAAGATTAAAGCAGAATTAGCTAAAGCAGAGTTAGCTAAAGCAGAATTAGCTAAAGCAGAGTTAGCTAAAGCAGAATTAGCTAAAGCAGAGAAGATTAAAGCAGAATTAGCTAAAGCAGAGTTAGCTAAAGCAGAATCAGCTAAAGCAGAGAAGATTAAAGCAGAATTAGCTAAAGCAGAGTTAGCTAAAGCAGAATTAGCTAAAGCAGAGAAGATTAAAGCAGAATTAGCTAAAGCAGAGAAGATTAAAGCAGAATTAGCTAAAGCAGAGTTAGCTAAAGCAGAATTAACTAAAGCAGAGAAGATTAAAGCAGAATTAGCTAAAGCAGAGAAGATTAAAGCAGAATTAGCCAAAGCAGAGCAAGCTAAAGCAGAATTAGCTAAAGCAGAACAGGCTAAAGCAGAGTTAGCTAAAGCAGAACAGGCTAAAGCAGAGAAGGTTAAAGCAGAATTAGCTAAAGCTAAAGAGGAGCAAGCCAAAGCAGAGCAAGCTAAAGCAGAGTTAGCCAAAGCAGAGCTAGCTAAAACAGAGTTAGCAAAAGCAGAGTTAGCCAAATCAGAGTTAGCTAAAGCTAAAGAGGAGCAAGCCAAAGCAGAGCAAGCTAAAGCAGAGTTAGCTAAAGCAGAGAAGGTTAAAGCAGAATTAGCTAAAGCAGAATTAACAAAAGCAGAGCAGGCCAAAGCAGAGTTAGCTAAAGCTAAAGTGGAGCAAGCCAAAGCAGAGTTAGCAAAAGTGGAGCGAAGCAAAGCTGAGCAAGCTATGGTAGAGGTTACTAAAGTGGCGCAAGCCAAATCAGTGTTAGCTAAGGCCAAAGCAGAGTTAGCTAAAGCTAAAGCACAACAAGCTAAAGCAGACCAAGCTAAAGCAGAGCAAGCAAAAGCAAAGCAGACTAAAGCAGACGTGAGTGCTAGTGATAATGTATCCATTGGTCAGAGTGTTAAAAGAGAGCTCAAACAAATGCCAACTGAGACCTTATGGACAAAAGAATACCCAAGAGGGCAAGTAAAAGAGAGCAAGCATGGTATCAGTGATGCCTCCTTCAATAACGAGGTATCCAAAGACCAAGTTCAGCCACAAACAAAGTACCAACAGAAAGATGGCTCTACCATCAGCAGAGTCAATTCAGATAGAGGGCCTGATGAATATCAGAGAGTCAGAGAGAAATATGGCTACAGTCATGCAGTTTCAGCCAGTGGAAACAAACGTTTCTCTCAGGATGTGACTGCAATAGATACGAGTAAAAAGTCAGTATCTGAAGTCGATAAATATGACGAGGCGTCAAGAAATGAAAAATATAACAAAAATGAAATTAGCTCCGTCAGCAGACATGACTCAGCTAAAGAAGAAGAACAAGAGCAGATAAATGTGAGTTCAAAATGTGAGGAAGTGAAAGAGAACCAATACATTTACAGTGAGTCTTCCAAAGAATTCAAACTATGCAGTGCAGATGTATTTCCAACAGTTGAGAGTAAAACGACAACAAATGAGACATTTACAATTAAAGAGCAGGACCAGGGGGAAAGGAATGATAAAAATGCTAAATATGACTCTCTAATACATAGCTTTGATGCTCTAACAGTAAAAACAGATAAACACGATGTTCCAGCACCGAGACAAAACGACCCAGATAAGTCCGTCCTTCCGAAGCGAGTAGAGCAGAGTGTAGCATTGAGTAGAGATAGCCATTCTACAGCATTCAGATCTCTGTCTTATAAAGAGAGAGGCCAGACCAAGCAGGAAATAATGACCTCGAAACTCAAGGCCCACGCAGAAAAGGAGATTTCAGCCATTAAAGAAAAGGGCTTTGCTATGCGAGATGGACACTTAGCTAGAAACCCCACAAAGCACTTAACCCTGGGTAGCAGTAACAACATACGTCAGAAGTCACGCCTTCGAGAAGAGACTAAGAAAGATGACCAACTAAAGCAAGACACTGCATCCACCGGGATAAAAGCGGAAACAGTCCATTTTGATCAACTCTCTGTCAGAACGAGAAACATCAGTGAATCCCAAGACAGCCACTCAGTGAAACAAGAATCTCTGAGGAGAGATAAAGACACTGTGAAACAACCAGATGCTATACCCGTGGAAGCAGCTATGACTAAACCCCGTGTCAAGAAGGAAGCATCTCCATTTCAGTCAAGAGGACAGGCTAAGACTGAAGACTCATTAGGCTCTGTGGCAGCTTTCTGGATGATAGAGCGCTCCAAACCTGAATCTGTTGCCTGGAGTGAAGCTCGGGAGTCTAAAGAATCTACAAATGTATTAGAAGAAATGGAGGATGCAGCTAATGTTGAATCAGAAAAGAAACAACATCTCAATCTGGGCAATTCTCAGTCCAACAAAGAGGAGAGCATAAACGAAAACATTTCAGAAGATCAAAATACTCCACTCAAAGTTGTTCTGGGGAGGAGTGAGGCGATCTTGGACAGTGACAGTTTGCAGATCAAGGGAATAAGGGTGTTGATAAGGGAGAGGGAACAATCAGGGAGCGATGGGCTGGTGAATAAAGATACATGTTTTACTCAAGAACCCACTTCAACAAAAGATAAAGAAAACAATACGGTAGAGGCAATTGGTACCAATAGAAAAACCCTCAGTTCAGATGAACCCCCAAATAAACGCTCAGCCTTTATGAAAGAAGAGAAGCATCCAGCCGTGGCTCTCTCTGCAGGTGATACAGTTTCAGATAATAAATCCCTAACAACTAAACACTGTGTTACTGCAACAAGCAAAACTGAAGAGGCTTTATCAGACACGACTGTAATTGCAGAGAAGGCCAGAGTTGCACATCAAACACCACTTCCAGGGGGAACAGGTGAAACTAAAAAGGAAAGTGCTGTTAGTGAGACTAATAAACATTCTAACAGTGTACTTGAAACCACAAAGAGGGAACTTGATGAAGAGGAGCCTGTGATCAAAGAGAGAGGGAATCACCTACAAGAGGAAAGTCCTTCATTGAATGGGAGCCCTCTGTCTCAGAGGGAAACTCTACTCCCTGACAGCCCTGCTGTTAAAGATGGACACCCAGCAGTCGTCGAACCAGCTAAAAATAAAACAGTGGCTGAAACCCTACCTCTCGTCTTTAAAAAGGGCATAACAGCAAGACAAACTGGTGACTTTGAGATCACGGCAAAGAGTAACGTTCAAGATGGAAGAGATGGCAATGGTCAAGAGAGCCACCACAAGCTTCTGCTACAACCACCACCTAGAGAGAAAAAAGTATCAAAGAAGGAGAAAGCAGACTCTAATAATTATGCCGTTTCAAATAGAGACAATACGGCTGAAAATCTAATTAAGCAGGATGTGCAATTGAAGGGTGATCCTGCTGAATATGACTTGATTTCAGCCAAAGACAGAAGCACAGAGAGACGTAATGCGCCCCTAGTGGTGGAAAAGCACCCTGATCCAGCCAGTGAGAAACCGCACATGGAAAAAGACTCATTCACACATGTGGAAAAGCGTCACAACAAAAACAGTACCCATCTAAACAGTATGACAGAGAGTTACAGCAAGGGAATACCTCCATCGAAGCACCGTATTGAGATGGCTCAGAGTGAAGACACCAACCAAGCTGAGGAGAATGTGCACATAGATGCTATTGCCATCCGAGTATTGCCAGGAGCACCTGAGCAAGAGAGACAGAACATTTCAGAAACTCCTCTGATGAAGAAGCATGATATAAAAGGAGCCGAGAAACACCATAGAGAGAATAATGTTTACTCAAAAGATGTATTGAATGTGACTCAGGAGACACAAAGAGAACAGCCACAGAACAGTGAGACTGCAGTAGGTGGAAATCAACTCAAGGTCTTATCTTCAATTGTTGAAGGGAAAACATTGACATCAAAAGATACAGAAAGGCTCAAAGCCAATTTACCAGCCAGTCAGAAGTCTGAAACCATACATATCAATAAGGACGCTCAACAGATATCTCCTCCTGTCAGACAAGAGACCCTTCCCTTCGGATACAGTGAAGAACAACAGAGTTATGAGGATGAGCAAGTCTTTGTTTTGAATAAAAGCAGGATCCATGTATCAAATGAGAGAGAATTGGTTAAAACAAGGGGACAAAATGATGGAAGGATACAGGCTCAGGTGGCAAAGGAGAGGGGTGGTTCGACAAAGACAGTCAGTGCAGGTGGAGTGGTGGGTCAGAATGTTCACATCAGAAAACACACTGCTCAAACAGAGAGGGAAAAGTTGTATTTCAGACCAGAGGTTACACCTAAAGAGAGGGTTTCTACAGTACCAGAGATATCAGCCATAGCTGACTATGCTAGACTAAAGGTGATCTCCACAGAGGAGGATAGGCCAAGTAGCACAGAAGACTCTTACAGTCCCAGCAAAAACATGGGATATGTTCCTCTAATACAGACCAGACACAGTAGACGTCCAGTGTTCACCACAGAGACACCCCAAGACAGTACGATGAAAGAGGCAGTGGTTGTGAAAGAAACAGAGGTTCCCACTGAACTAAACAAAGAAGCCAAAGCGGGTGTGTTTTCAGCCATGGAGCAAGACCAGAAAAGGACAGGGATGTTCAGACTGAGGGAGAAAGAGAAACAGATCGTCTCATTTCGTGAAGACAAGGCTACCGAGGGCTACCTAGAGATAATGGATACTTGCCTTCTCACACCCAACAGTGAGAAAGCAGATGCACACTATCTCAGCACTCAGCCAACACTGGAACATACTACACCCAGCTATGTGAACAATGAAATACCAGGTCTAAAAGGGGAGCTAAGTGTGAAAGAGGAGGAGGCGCTTTCAAATAGAGAACATCCCAAAACTAAAATAGCTGAGATGCAACAACTCAATCATAATCGAACCCAAAAAGCCGATCAATCCCACATTCCTCTTTCACCACCACCAGCAGTCTTACCTTTGCAATATGACACTAAGATCAGAAACTCCCCTATGTCTCGACAACTGATCCCACCCCTCCATGCTGACATGCCTGGAGAAGACCTATTCTCTCTGAAAGCAGAGGCAATAAAACATGTGGATAAAACTACTGTTCCACCGTCTCTGGGACACATGTATGCCATGACAGTGGAGAAGAGAGAGGAGGAGAGGAGGGTGACACAGAGAGAGGAGGAGTGGAGAGCAAGACAGAGTGAGGAAGAGAAGAGGAGAGCAACACAGAGAGAAGAGGAGAGGAGAGCAAAACAGAGAGAGGAGGAGAGGAGAGCAAAAGAGAGGGAGGAAGAGAAGAAGAGAGCAACACAGAGAGAGGAGGAGAGGAGAGCAACAGTGAGGGAGGAAGAAAAGAGGAGAGCAACACAGAGAGAGGAGGAGAGGAGAGCAACAGAGAGGGAGGAAGAAAAGAGGAGAGCAACACAGAGAGAGGAGGAGAGGAGAGCAACAGAGAGGGAGGAAGAAAAGAGGAGAGCAACACAGAGAGAGGAGGAGAGGAGAGCAACAGAGAGGGAGGAAGAGAAGAAGAGAGCAACACAGAGAGAGGAGGAGAGGAGGGTGGCACAGAGAGAGGAGGAGAGGAGATCAAAACAGAGAGAGGAGGAGGAGAGGAGAGCAAAAGAGAGGGAGGAAGAGAAGAAGAGAGCAACACAGAGAGAGGAGGAGAGGAGAGCAACAGAGAGAGATGCAGAGAGGAAAGCGACTCAGGACAAGATCAACATTCTCCAGTACTATGCCATCAGTACCCCAGAGGGAGAGAGAAAACCCAGAGACAGACCCCTGCTCTCCCCCCTGCCTGCCCCACCAAGAGTAGACCTGCCTGCGGCAGAACCATCTGAGGACTGGGGGTCCTTTAGTCGACCTTACCCCTCGGCCTCCCCTGCCCTGTCAGGCACACGCTCCAACACCTCCTCCCCTGCCCCGGGGGCCAAGCCCATCATGTTTAGAGTGAAGGACAACACCTTCAGAGGCTCCTCTCTCACCAAGTCAGTCAAACCTCGTTTCCATAAGAGCTTCGGCGAGGACTTCCGGGTCGGCTCACCCCTCGCGGGATGGGCAGGTTTCGGGTCAGGGGAGAGGGGTGAGGAGGAGAGAGAGAGGGCGAGAGAGAGTGCCGGCACCCCTGTCTACCATGACACCATTGGCACATCTCACAGACTACCACCCGTCAGAAGAGAGAATGTTTCCCAGTCCCCACTGCCGCCCTCGCATGACTACCACCCTACACTGTCAGAACGCAGGGCCCGCTCCAGGAGGAGTTTAGCTCTGGACGAGGACGACTCCCGCTCCGTTATCAGCACCATGTCTGAGGATGTGGAGAGTTTCGCCACCAGTGCAGCAGACCTAGCAGACTTCAGCAGATACTCTGGGGCGTATGACTCTGATGCGGCCAGTAGGGGGGGCTATGAGAGGCCAGATTCAGCTTGTAGCTTCAGCAGTGATGTGGCTCGTGCCCTGGGCAAGCCGCCGACCGTGCCGCCGAAGAGTGACAAGGCCTTACGCAGGGCACAGAGACTGACTACACGGAGATCAAAGAAGGAGACCAACGCTGGGGCAGAGAGCGCCGCCCTAGTGGAGAAACGCTCCGTCGCTAGTGTCCCCTCCTCCCTCTCGGAGTTACGATCGTCCAGCCGCACGGCCCTGGCTTCCCCTCATTTCTCCTCCCCCGTCTCCCTCGCCCATGCCCCGACACTAGTCTCCAGTGTCCCCTCCTCCCCCACTGACCTCCGACCTTCACATCGTTCCTTCCATGCCTCCCCCCATGCCACACCCCCCGTCTCCCTCCCCTTCGCTTCTTCCCACCCTGTCTCTCTCCCCTTCGCCCCGAAATCAGTCGCCAGCGTGCCCTCTTCCCCTACTCACCACCGTGTCAACCCCCCGACCCCCGTGGCGCAGTACCATGTGGAGCCCAGCTACGCTACCTCCTCTCCCAGTCTGGTGGCCCAGTCCTTCCCCATCACCCAGCGGAAGGTCCTGCAGGACCCCGGCTCGGGTCAGTACTTTGTAGTGAACATGCCTGTTCAGGTGAAGACTAAGACCTTCTTCGATCCCGAGACGGGAAAATATGTCCAGTTGAATGTGCGTCAGTCTGCCCAGAGTGGCTCTCTATCCCATCCCCAGCCCCAGCCCCAGTCTCCATACACTCAGGCCCAGCCCCAGGCCTTGCCCCAGGCCCCTCCAGCCAACCAGCCATACGTTCTCTACCAGGGGTACCAGGGTTACCATCAGGGCTACCAGCCCATGCCTGTCTCTTCCCTGCCCCCACACAGA
>NC_137674.1:10877831-10890331 GCF_963989245.1 Nansenia antarctica
GTTTAATTGGCAGGTAATCAAACATCTGGGAAAAATGAACTCCTGCACAGAAGGCATTTTCCATACGTTTACATTTGAGAGGGCACCAAAAACAGCAGATTACATTGTATGTGTGTGTGTGTGTGTGTGTGTGTGTGTGTGTGCGTGTGTGCGTGCGTGCGTGTGTGCATGTGCATATGTGTGTGTGTCCACAGAGGTGTGTGATGCCCTGAATGTGACGGTGACCCCCGGGCCTGTTGTCATGGTTACCGAGGGGGACAACCTGACGTTGTCCTGCCTGGTGTCCCAGAAGAAGAGGAGCAGCAGTTTTCTCGTCCTCCGATGGCTCTTCTCTTCTCCTCCTCCTCCCCCCCTCTCGCCTCCTCCTCTCCCTCCATCCCCCCCTCCTTTGACCTCCCCACCACCTGAACAGCTCATTGTAAAGCTGACTATGAAGAGAGCTAAGTTGTATGGGAACTACACCCGTCAGTTCCCCCAAACTAAGTTCCGCCTGTACGAGGAGAGAGAGGGAGAGGAGTATGGCTTGTTGGTTCTGAATGCGACCCGGCTGGACATAGGATTCTACACCTGTAGAGTCCAGGAGATCCGCAAACACAGAAACACCTGGAAAGCATCGTCCAACGGCACCGCTACGACACAACTCGCAGGTAACACACATGTGCAAACACACACGCACACACACGCACACACACGATTTACTGTAATATCAACATCAGATGGCTTAGTGATGGCTGTATGTGGAGAGCGAAGGGGGGCAAGAAGGATGGATGGATGGAAAGAAGGGTGTGGGGAGTAAAACAAGGGTCATTTGAACAACAAGCCAGCTGTTTCCTGCAGACCATCCCTCCAGTCAGGGGTCAGTCACACCTCTCTCTCTCTCTCTCTCTGAGACTGGGGGAATAGATCCTCCACAAACCTATTAATATAACGGCTGCCGTAACACAAACAGATAACTACATACGCTGTACTTCCTCAGAGAAGTAGCTAAAGAGAGGCAGTCAAGTATTTCATAATAATTCTGCTCACACACACATGCAATCATTGCAAGACTTGCTTCTCCTGCCAAATGAAAAACCGGGGGGTCTGGAAGGGTGACAGTCTCTAAGTTATGGCTGATGTGAATCCATTACAGTAGTTTCAACACAGCAGCAAGTGAGAGAGAGAGAGAGAGAGACTAAAAGAGTGAATGAAAAGCCACAAGTTTCATCAAAGGAGGAAGTACATATAGAGCCTATAATTCCCCCCAATCCAACCTGGTCATTTACTGTAAGCAGTGTCTGTCTCTGGAAGTCTGACCCCAGTCTGCTGGCATTTCCATTTCAAAACAATGAGCTCACACAGCCAAATCCACACTCAACACTCTACAATATCACATACTGTATATGGAGAGGAAAAGGTTCTGCTGAGGTATGCAAGGTGTGTGTGCGTGTGTGTGTGCGTGCGTGTGTCTGTGTGTGTGTGTGTGTGTGTGTGTGTGTGTGTGTGTAAACAGTATACTACATGTCAGAAAACTAGCTTGGGTTAAACCTTTTGTCGACGTTTGTATTTTCTCAGTGCCCAAATGCTCCTGGATCTGAGTCAGACAGAACTATGTGAAAACGCCCTGCCTACACAGCACTGCCCTTCTGAGTGAACCACACAACCTCAGGCATCTCTAACATGCGTTTACCACACAAAAACAAAAACAGAGAGAAGGAGAAAGCTAAGGGAGAACATGTAGAAGACGGAAGTGGCATGGTTGTTAATCCCCCCTCAGTCAGGACAGGGGTTCCCAGAACAGAGAGGAAAACCCTGCTGAGATGGCCCACTCTCTCAGTCAGAGCAGAGATGCTATAGGGAGGAGAGTCGGCCAACTCTCGCCCACTCTCTCCCCTCAGAAGTCTGACTTCAGCCCTTATTTTACAGCCTATGACTGGTTGAGCCAAATGCTGACTGCTGCTGTTCTCAACTAGGCCATTGAGCCAGCCCTGTTACATCAGACTTAAACAGGACAGGATGAAGTTGTCCTGAGTCTGAGTGACTTTGGTCTAAGGTCAGAGTATTGCATTCTCTGGCCTGGTGGGGAGGGTTAGTCAGAGGGTAAGCTGATTATAAGTCTGTAAAGATTCTAGGAAGAATCTTTAGGACACCTCTCGCAAGATTTTTCTTTAAAATAATCAAAAGGATGAAAATCGACATAGAAATGGTTTTATATTCTCATATAGGCTTCCATCTCTTTCATATGCGTCTGTTTCAGGTGTCCATCAGTAGGTGCTATATGATCAGTAGTGTATACTGGCCTGTCTGGTCTGAGCCATGTTAACATCAAACTGATGAGCACGGGCCAGATAAGGAGTTTAATATGAGGGTCAGAGATATGGTCTAATATGGGATGTAGTTATAGTCCAAGCACATTATGAAGACAGGCCTGCTCTTCATACCACTGCTCCATTGTGAATGGACTCCAGTGGGCTGTTGGATGGCTACGGGAGGATACCACCTGGCTACCACCTGTGTACTGGTGCCATGGCTGTGTGCTCTCCCCATCTGCTCACTCACAGTGAGATTTACATTCACATTTACATTTTTGGCATTTAGCAGACGCCTTTATCCAAAGCGCAAGTAAGTGAATCATCAATCCATCAGTCATCACAAGAAAAGTAATCTCTGCTCGGGCCAGGGGCCATTGGCATTCATAATGTTCGAAGAAGGAAGAATTATTACTAGTATTATTTTTAATATAGTGGTCTTTATGCCCCCTCTAACTCTTGGGCCAGCTGCAGACCTGTTTTGGGTTAATTTGCATCTGTGATTCTGGTTGTGCTCTTGGGCCAGCTGCAGACCTGTTTTGGGTTAATTTGCATCTGTGATTCTGGTTGTGCTGCTTATGGTTATGATCTGTAGCCCTGGTAGAAGGAGATGAGGGAGACCCCTCACTATGGGACAACCACTCCTGCATCCGCTTAAAAACCTATGTAATCACGCCGGTAAGGCTTCAGCACGCTTTCAGGCATGATGTAGCCCTGCCTGGTGCTGCCGAGGAGACATAAGCTTCTTCATTCTGCGAAACACACACTCTCACACACACACACACACACACACACACACACACACACACACACACTCTCACACACACACTCTCACAAGCCACAAGCAGGGGTAATCTGGTCAGCGGTCTCCCCCATCAGAGAGCTGGGGTTACAAATCATAAAGTTCTCTTTCAGTTGACTCCGTTCAACCCCTCACTATAGGACCCTTTACCAAACGCCCACATTGCAACATCAGACAGAAAAGCCATCTGGAGAAGCCTCCTCACTGAGATCCCATTCCAGTGCCCAGGAACTGTGTGTGTGTGCCGTGGAAGGAGCCATGACATCCAGGCAGTAGAACCTCACAAAGGTGTGGGAGGAGATGTCCAACAACTGGTCACAGAGCAGATCTCTGAGACAGACACGCCCTTAAAGGGGTCCAGGATGTAGCCATAAAGCCCTGGACAGGCTCCAGTACGTGCAGAACTCAGCTGCCAGGGTCCTCACTCACACCAAGCCCTGGCAGCACATCACCCCCACCCTCATTCACCTCCACTGGCTCCCGGTCAAGTCCCGCATCACATTCAAAATCCTCCTCCTCACCTACAAATCCCTTCACGCCGGCGCCCCCCCAGTACCTAACTGACCTTCTCCCCCGGCATACCCCTTCCCGGAACCTGCGGTCCGCAGACATGGGCCTGCTATCCACCCCCCGCACCAACCTACGGACCTTTGGGGCCAGAGCCTTCAGCGTGGCTGCACCTACTCTCTGGAACTCCCTCCCCACAGTGATCCGCAACGCCCCCACCCTGGACTCCTTCAAACTAGCCCTCAAAACCCATCTGTTCTCCAAGGCATTTGGCCCTTAGTCATTGTTTTTGTTTTTTGCTTTGTCTGTTTCGTCTGTCCGTTTCATCCCCTTGTACAGCGTCCTTGGGTTTTTGAAAGGCGCTATATAAATTAAAGTTATTATTATTATTATTATTATTATTATTATTATTATTATTATACATCTGGCGGAGTGCGCCCTGATTCGCACCTGGAAACTGCAGCACCCGACAATTGTAGGCCTCTGTCATAGCCTTCACTATCGAGTGAGAGTTGCTGCTGAGTAGAAAACACTCGTAGCTAGCAAGGGTATGGGGGCTAGGTAGCCATGCTGGTGCTGTAGGGGTTCCAAACGGAATGGCGTCACCAGCGTGAAGGAAGCTTAGCGTGAGGATTCCTACAAGGACACTACCCAATATCCTGTGAAAACTAGGTTGCAAACCACTTTCACAGAAGGAGAAGGGTCAGAAAGTTAAGCAGCTAGGTACCAGAGGAATTCTCACATGCTTGTACGAATAGCAAGTGAAAGTGTTTCAGAATGAAGATGGGCGCAGTAGGGAGAGCTTATATCTCCTCAGCACCAGGCAAGGCTACGTGCCTGAAAGCACGCTCAAGTCTTGCAGATGTGATTGAATTGGGTTCCAGCAAATAGGGACACAGGAACGCTTGTGAGCGGTTGAAATGAGTCGACTGAAAGAGAACCACTTGCTACATTCAGAGATAGTGAAGCATAACATATTGTTTTGATTACATAGGATAAGAAAATAGACATGGGGACATGTTTGAGAGAAACACTACAACTGTAGAGAACCTGTATGGGTGATAAGAATACAAAGCCCTCTGAAGTCTGCTGAAGTGAGTGAGTCAGTGTTAAATATCTAATGAGTGTTTATCACTCCCTGCGTTAAAGAGACGTATTAAAAGCCCATTTCCAGGGCCAGGGGCTAAGTATGTATATAGCATCTCCTCTCCCCTCTCCTCTACCTATCTAAATGCCCTTGGACGGTACGAAGGACTCATCAGACACGCTACTGTACACACCCTCGCAGATGCAGGCACACACACAGACAATAAGGCATATTTTTATAGTACCTCAAAACCATTCTGTAACTGTATTGAAACACACTAAATACATCAATACGGTGTATTACGCTACTGTACACACCCTCGCACATGCAGGCACAGGCGGGCGCGCGCACGCACGGACACACACACACACACACACACACACACAACTGGTCAAAAGTTTCATCTACATTTTTCCAGTTTTTATTGACATTTTGCTAAAATGCTAATTTGTCATCAACAAATCACTCAATAAGTTGAATTGACTCCATCTTAATGCAAGGATAATACTTAATGTAATTTTGGAATTAATATCATTGTTTTTATAGGGTCTTTGATTTGCATGGAAATCAATTACAAACTGCTTTGCATGTGCTGGATTTGCACTAAATGCTTTGTAGTAAAACCATATAAACACATTTCCAGCAACTTTATTTGCTGCATCACTTGAACTCATTGTTGCAAACACAATAATGGCTATGAGATTGGTTATAGACTTTTGTAGTGACTGAGATCCCATCGACTGTGCTTTTTCCTCTCACCATTCAACGATTGTGAATGTCTCCCCAGGCCTCAGGGTCGCATTCCTGAGTAGTTTTGTTCCTCTCCATTTGCTCAGTTTGTAATGACAGCCTGATCCACACTGTGTAACTGATTCCTATGCAAATCAGAGACCCTATCAAAAGAAAGATATTAATTCCAAAATTCCATAAACTATTATCCTTGCATTAGGATGAACTCAATTCAACTTGTGTTGTTGAAACCCAACCTTTTTTGTGTTGTGTACGCCTTGAGCTGTTCTGCCATGCCAGAAGTAGCCCCTCACTCATGTGTGTTGATTGTTCTCTGAAGTTTTACAACTAAACTCTTTTTTTCTTTGCAAATATAACATTTATTGGCAGCACTTGTGACAGTTAAAGCAGGTTGTACAAATACAACAAAATAAAACAGAAAATCTTGTCTGTTTCCTGCTCCTCTGTGGCTTCTGTCTGAGGTGCAGTGATGTCATCATACTCAGGATCAGAGTCTTGACTGATGGGGAGAGAAAACAGACAAGATGAGACATAAAAAAACATAACTGTCTTACAGTTATTTTGGTGTGTTGCTAGATAGCTAACTAACTAGGCTATATTGTTGCTTCTTGAATCATAATTTTCCACCCACCTTCTTAAGAAAACAACCATTGCGGTTTTTAGCTGCATCCTGAAAGCACTTCTTTAGAATCTTCTGAAAATGTATGAAAGTAATGTTGTTACAAAGAAGCCAGCTACCTATATTAGCCTACCTAACTTAAAAACATCATTGATTTGACAGCTAGCTAGCAAGCCTGTTTGTTAACACAAACATTAGGCTACAATACCCATTTGGCATGTAACTGGGTCAGTTCAGTCAACATTGTAGCGATATATTACAACCAATGTGACTAACATTATATGTTTAGTCTTGTCTTATTTGTTCACTAATATATTATCAAACTTTATTAGCTCAGCTCAGCTAGTCGATCTTCTCACCTCGGAAGTTCACTCAGCTTTGTAGCATTGGCGCGTAAATGCCCACGAGACATATGTTCCCCGGGTCCTATGTTCCCCGATTTCTTAGCAAAAGGGTTCTATGTTCCCCGCTTCCGAAAAAGGGTTCTATGTAGAACCCGGGGAATATAGGACCCGGGGAACATAGGTACGCTCCCGGAAATAGCAGGGTCCTTTTTATGGAGGACCAAGTCTGTCAAAATTAACAATAAATAGATAAATAAATGAATGTATGAGCAAATAAATGAATGAATACACACAATGAATGTGGAAAAGAATGTGGAAAACAAAGAATGAAAGTGGAAAACAAAGAATGAATGCGTAAAAGAATAAATAAATATAGAAATGTATTTCCTTATACTGTGTGTATTCATTCATTTATTTGTTCATACATTCATTTATTTATCTATATATTTATTGTTAATTTTGACAGACTTGGTCCTCCATACCTTTTTTCTTCGGTTTAGTAACGTTAGTCTTGGCGGCCCTTTTCTTTTTCGCGCTGGGCTCCGCTGTATTGGAAACCGGAGTGACTGTATCAGCCATGTGTCCATGTCTGTCTGGGGCTAGTTGGTTTGCAAGTGACGGGCCTATTTGATTTGCGCACAGGTGAACGTGATTTAAATATGATGTGACGACCACTTCTGTCATCGGGAGGAACTGAAGTTGCAGCGCGGACGTACCATTTCAGCCACAGGCATGACATTTTTTTTAGAGGGAAATAAATTGTAATCCCAAATCTTTCCACGTACCCGCCTGCAATGACCTCACGTACCCCCGGTTGGGAACCACTAGCCGAGATGACAGTTTTGCATTTTAGCTGGATTTCAATACAAACTGGAAAGCTGTTCTAAAACTATTGTGAATGTGAATGTGAGATGTGAATTCTGCAGTGTGGGTTTGGATTGAATTTGATTGAATTGAGTCAACAGTGTATTTGTAGATGAGGGAATACCGTCATGTTGTGTAGGCTGTGTGTGTGTGTGTGTGTGTGTGTGTGTGTGTGTGTGTGTGTGTGTGTGTGTGTGGCTGTGGCTGTGTGTGTGGCTGTGTGTGTGGCTGTGCTGTCTATGCCTAAGACTGTATGGACATTTCTGTAAACCACTGTGGGTGTCTGCTGCCGCAGAGAGAGCGCATCATCTCCCAAAGATACACCCAGATCAGATCACCCAGATCTAACTGTCTTCTATCCTCAACAATAACCCTTTGCCGTGTCAATGAGATAATACAAGTTAAAGAGGGTAGAGCTGGTTGATTTAGATTTTCCTACTCCTTTTAAATAAAAAAAATATTGGTGTGGTTTGATGTCAAAGGCCTAACCTTCAACATTTCTCACCGGGATGTCACGATTCACCTCCATCATGCTAAACATGAAAATACTGGGTTTATGTCCAAAGTTATAGAAAAAGTTGTCTTTTCACTTCAGTTTACTTTAAGACTAATCTGTTTAAATGTAATTATAATCAGTGTCGCTTTTTCTTTCAGTTCACTTCAGCCCAGAGAATGGCAGCAGTGAGGGAGTGTGGCGGATGTTTGAAGGTACACTTTTATTTTGCCATCCTTTGTCTCTCCTCCACCTCCCCAGAGCAGAATCATGAAACACGGGACGTGATGTTATACTGTCCATTGTGCCAATGGATGGTACGCACATGAGGTTTGCCTTGATGTTGAGAGTGGCATGGGAGCTGTATCTCAGACAGTGTTACACTGTATGATGTGACATGTGTCACTGGTAGAGAACATCGTCTGGAGTCATAGACTATGTCTGAGGAACACTTGGTATCCTGTCTGTCTGTCTGTCTGTCTGTCTGTCTGTCTGCCTCTAAAGAGCTGAACACATAAGGGATAATGCCATTGTTCTGATGTCTGTATGTCTGTTCCAGATGTGTATCTGTGTGCCGTGCTGATCTGTTCCCTGGGCCTCCTCTCCATGTTCCTGTTCACTCTGGTTCTCTCCTGCCAGTACCTCCACACCAGACACAGACTTAAAGGTACAGTACAGTAGGCTGACCGCTCAACCAACACTTTTAATATCACACCTGCATCTATTACATCTATTACAATGTTAAGCCATAGGCTTAAGTCATTTAGGGCCGGTTTCACAGACAAGGCTTAAGCCTAATCCTAGACTAAAAAGCATCATCAATGGCGATTCTACATTGAAAGCGTGATTTAGTCCAGGAGTAGGGCTTAAGCCTTGTCTGTGAAACCGGCCCATAGTGTTTGTATAATGATGCTGTGGTTCGGTGTCTAGTCTCTAACCCCGACCTCTCCTCTCTGCAGCCTCCAGCTACTACCTGGTCAAGTGTCCAGAAAGCAGGTTTGTCCCTAACAGGAGACGCGCTCCATTTCCTGAAAAATGTGATCTTAGATCAAAACACAGTACCTGGCTAAACGGATCGATTTAATTGAATCAACTATTGACGTTGAAGATCCAGTATCGTTCTAAACGTGATGGGGAATTACTTAGATGACTTTTTCCTATGACTGGTGGATAGATGCTTCACTTACGTAGTCAAATGTATTAGGTGTATTGCAGTGGCGGCTGGTGCCCAAAAATTTGGGTGGGGCACAGCAGTGTGGCGGGGGGGTCCTCTTTCGCGTGATTTTTTTTTCGCGTGCACGATTTTTTCCCGCGTGCACGCGCATAAAACACGCACTGGCATTACAACCATTGTATAATTTCAACTTTCACCCTTAAAATGACCGTGTGGGCCATGGAGAAGTTACCCTGTCAACTACAGACACTGAGGTGGAAGAGTGACCGGTCTATGGACGTCGGTACGGTCCAATACCCAGTGTCAGACAAGGAGGAAGTCTAGTCAACAAGGCTAGTACAGGCCTCACAGCTACACTCAGGTTAATAAAGGTAGCAGATGAATATGTGTACTATGTGTCTGTGTGACATGGCTACATCAATGAGCAGAGATGAATGCTGCAGTCAGTAGTACAGTAACTATCTATTTTATAGACACATGATGGATGATGATGGAGAGTGATGGTGGTCAACACATCACAGCAGGTCAACACATTCAATGATGTATCACAACCAGACCATGTCAGAAACACAACCAGACCATGTCAGAAACACAACCAGACCTGTATCACAACCAGACCATGTCTGTAACACAACCAGACCATGTCAGAAACACAACCAGACCATGTCTGTAACACAACCAGACCATGTCTGTAACACAACCAGACCATGTCAGAAACACAACCAGACCATGTCAGAAACACAACCAGACCATGTCTGTAACACAACAATGCATCAGCTGAGTTAAAGAAAACCAACTCTTACCTTTGATGACAGAACATGAGCCGTGTTTACCCGTACCTCCGCCTTGCCCCGCGCATATTGCTATGAATAGTTCGAAGATAGGTGCTTGCACGTTAGGTGCAAGGCTGCTTGGTTAACCCATTAGCGGGAACATTATTAGTTGCACAAAATAGGCTGATTTAATTGACCATGAACATCAGAGACAGACATTACGAATGTTCATTTAAAATACTCCGGAAGCCCGAAGTCCGGAAAACCGGAAGTCGGGAGTCCTCAGCATAATGCATTGTCTGCAATACAACTGGAGATTCAGGGACGCACATTTGTGCGCCCTGGCCAAGAAATAGAGACAGCCAATTGGAGCGCTGCTACAGCTCACGTGTAAGGGAAAAGTATTCGTCCTGGCATAGACTTGCATTGACACGGCGCCCCGCGTTCTCTCCCTATGTATTTTAACAGTGAGTTTTACACACACACACACACACACACACACACACTGATAAAAATGTTTATTGTATTGGAGGATTTTTAATGAATGCTGATAGGCGCCGACAGAATATCAGCCGCATTTTGTGAATAAACAATGTTTATTTAAAAAAAAAACTTTTACAAATCGCAACGAGGAAGTGAAGGTGGGGGCGGCGCCCCAGCGCCCTCTATCGGCCAGCCGCCACTGGTGTATTGGTCACTTTGGATAAAGGCATCTGCTAAATGGCGAAAATGTAAATGTCAAAAATGTGTTGTTGTGTAGAACTCTGTTGTACTCTGATCCCTAGCTCAGGAGAGACGGTGACCAGCTCGGCCAGCTCCTCTAACTCCTCCCCGGGAGTCTACAGAAAACAGAAGAGACTAGAACCAGAGAGAAGATCTAGACCAGCAACACCCAGAGAGCCGGAGGAGAGACCGCCACACATACCAGCTAAAGGTAGAACATTGTAGATACACACTACTACCATACACCTGATACTCTAGTGTGACCTGCTTATAAAGATGGTATTATTCTTACATAGTGATCTGCGGAGAAGATCAGACAGCTGAGGCTTAATGCCAAAACCCTAGAGAGGCCCAATAAACCTTTCCATCAGATATACTGATGGATAATATAATGCATTGACTACAGTATCACTATGCTTGGAAAATCCCAGGGAAAATGCTTCAAAAGCGTCACTTAAAACCCCCCACTGTCATGACTTGAGTCAAAGAGAGAAATGGAGATTATCGGCGTAATTTAATCACAGTGTTGAAAGCAGCGTGAGTCATGGGATGAGCTACACTGAGACATCTGGGACACAGAGGACAGACAGACAGAGAGAAGCTGGAATGCCTGAAATCAATCTGAAACCCTGCTCTGTGTTTGGATAAAACCTCCCATCTGTATCACCAGTCCCATCTCATTGGCAGGGACAGAGTCAATGTTGACACAGATTAAAATACTGGTCCAATTCTGCAGAGCTTGAGACAAAACATATAGAATATCTGGCCCCATTTTTATTCTATTCCACATCTTGAAGTGTTTGGAATTCCTTGGCTTTCTATACGGTAGTATACACTACAGTATTTATCCAGAGCCATTGACATACTGTACAGCACAGGGCAAAGCTCCATAGGTAAAACTCTCGGGAGAGATCCATCCTCTGCTGGCTTACATCTCAGCTGGTTTGTTTGTGTGTTCTAGTGCCTGTTGCTGCAAAGAAACCACGGAAACCCAGGCGGTTAAAGAGTCAGCCCAGGAGACCGGTTACAGTAAGACTCCCTGTTATTGGTTACCTCACCCACACCCGCAGCCAATTAAAAAGCTTAACAAAGTTCAATTATTGTATTACAAGATTCTGCCTTTTGAGTTGTGTCCTTTATTAATCATTAATCTGTGTTTAATCTTTTTTGTTCCAAATTGTATAATATCTATATTTAAAATGTTTTCCTGCTTTTCCTCATATTTTCAATCGAGTTATTCAAAGCAGGATTCATGCAAGGAGGAATTACAGGGTTGGTCTCACAAGATTTCTCTATTGTCTATAGGAGTTATTGCTACTCCTTGCTCCTGTTATGAGCCTGCTAATTCTATTTAGCTTTATTGCTTTCCCAACACAATTATTTATTTAGTGTGATTCGTCTCTATTTCATTACATTTATAGTATCATAGAAACTATGGCCAATTCATATGTTGGAAGGATGCTCATGTTGTTGTGAGATCCAGCTGCTATGCAACTAATTGGCTGTAATTCACCTGGTCTGATTCTGATTGGCTGAAAACATGTGAATTAGTCTCTCGCACGAACCGTACTGATTAGATTACTGTGACGGGGAGGATTTGAGGACACAGGATAGAACTCCCTTTATACTGAATGTTCTAAGAAAGAATGTTTTGTCTGTAAATAAAAGCCCCCTGGAACTACCCACTAGGGGAGCGGTCTGACCTGGGTTTAACGACCTTTAGTTTACTGCAAAGAAAAAGGATACTCTTGATACCTTGAAGTAACAAGGTTCGTATAGTAAAACCTATAAAAAACGACTTTCATTTTGCTCCCAGAGTAATGTCTTCAGCTTATTCACACACCCAGGATGCAATCATTCCCACTCTATATATCTCCTTTCCTCTCCATCTCCTCGTCTCCACCCAGAGGGTCACTGAGGAGGACAGTCTGACATATGCAGAACTGGAGCTGATCAGACCCAAGCCTGCTGAGCTGCCTGCTGCCGCTTCCTCCCCCTCCTCCTCCTCCTGCCCTGACCCCACAGTCTCCGACACTGACACTGTGTACGCTCAGATCCTATTCCAGGAAAGACAGC
>NC_137674.1:10895331-10897831 GCF_963989245.1 Nansenia antarctica
CTGCTCTGCAGCTGACCACTGCAGTAAGGCTCCTATGTCCTTAGAGTTAAACTGGTCTCACTGTTACTTGATATGGTATGTGCCTGCTCCTAAGAATGTTGTTTACTACTGAGAGTGGGCAGACTTAAAGTATGTTTAAGGTTAAACAATGAGTATTGCAATATTTGATAGGCACACAACATTTGCATATAGTTACACAGAAACGCATCATAAGAGTAAACTAAGCTTGGGACCTGGTTTGGTACTTTGGAGAGCGTGCCGGCCATAATAGAAACGATACCAGGTAAAATGGGAGTTTAAAATAACACCTTTATGTACAAATACAAAACTGTGATAAGCCCTTCTTGAATTCAATGACTGCCAACTCACAGACTGAGATAAAAGACAATGGTGGGTGCAGAAACTATCCCTGGAGATGACCTCAGGGTCAGGTTTATTTAATGTGTTGTTTAGTTATCTTATTTATCGTGTAGACGGGGCGCACCTGCAAAAGAGACCTTGTCCTCAGTGTGTTTTCCCTGTAGAAATTCAAATAAATAAAATAAAAAATAAATGTGCTAGCAGGATTTGGACCATCTCAGTTTTCACCAATAGCGACACTCACCCACAATAAAGTACACTTAAATTGTATCATGCATGATAAAACACCTTCCCTGAAAGTTACACGATGTACATCTAAAACAGCACATCTTGGACCGATACCTGGTTGGCTTTCACACCTGAGAAGCTGAGAGGGTTTTATTAAGTCACGGTTGGGGTCCTGTATCTGGGTTAGGGTTGAACACCAGCCAACGGCCTGATACGATACAGACCAGGAGCTCTGCTCTGAGAGAACACATCTCTACATTCCTGTATGGACAGAACTCTGGTACTGTTTCTCTCTCCTGTCACTGCTAGCATGGGAGAGGTGAGATAGGGAATGACTGCAGGCTGGGTACTGTTAGATCTTACTGATTGTCTAGCAACATTTTGTTAACATAACATGACACAGACCCCCACACACACACTCTATTCTCAGGTCACTCAGACACACACATTCTGTTCCTTCCAGGTCAGCCTGCTCTTCAGGGTTAGCAATAACGCCACAATACACAGCAATATCCCCCCCGCTATCCCTCACCTCCGCTCTTCCTCACCCCTACCTCCTCCTTCTCTCTCCCCTCTCTCTGACTGTTAGTATTTTAATGCATCTGTATTTGCCAGTGTTTTATTGTTGTAAATTATTTAACCTTGTTTTATTTCTAGCTTCCCCCCCCCCCAAAGAGCCATTGATTTATAGTCAGGCTGCATTTGTAAATAATAATTTGTTCTTACATGTTTGCCTGGTTAAATAAAGGTTTACATTCTAAAAAAATAAATAATAACGCCACAATATACAGATTCGGGAGGTTGTTATCTTAAGGCCTTGGGGGTGGTAGGCGCCAGGGCACAGACAGAGGGTGGTCAAGATAGATGGGTTAAGCTGCCGAGGAGTCAATCTGTCCTTGGTAGAGAGAGTATTTAAGCCTGTCTGTATTTCATAATGATGTCGTGGAATGTCGGATGCTGGTACTGTGCTGAATGAACCATTCGCTGACTGTCTTAATAAATCAAGTACAGAGATTCCGACCCGTGTTGAACATTCTATTTTCTTGTCAAATCGTGTATGCTGCGCACCTGATCTATTCTGAGATGACACAACGCATTTAAGATCACGAAATCCTCGATAGATCGATCCATAACATCTAATTACCGACAAGAAGATTCTACAGTACGGGGCTGGTATGGTGGGACAGAGTGTGTGTCATAGACCAGCTCCCACCCCTCATTCACAGGTCCAGGTGAAGACCCTCCCCCAGGCGTCCCCCACCAACAGAGTAGCATGGGTCCTATACCACACACACACCCACACACACACACACACACACACACACACACACGCACACACACACACACACACACACACACACACACACACACACACACACACATAAAGGGTGTTACGTTACATGTGTCTGGATGTGGTGTGTACAGTATAAGAGTGTGGGTATGTGTGTGTGTGTGTGTGTGTGTGTGTGTGTGTGTGTGTGTGTGTATACAGTATATATATATATATATAAACTCCTCAAAAAAAGTTTGGAAACGTTATTTCAGTCGATTCATCCTCCCCTTTAATAATACCAATTGGTATTGTATTTTATATACCAACAGAAGAATATAGGGGATTTTGGCAAATATTTTTGGGCCGCTACCCACACGTTTAGCTGTGTTGCTCATTCCACGAATGCATGATCCTTACAAGTTGTACCTCGTTGTAAAGGTGACTAATCAGGCTTTCCAACGATATAAAATACAATACCAATTGGTATTATTAAAGGGGAGGAATAATCAACCAAAATAACGTTTCCGAACTTTTTTTGAGGGGTTTATATATATATATACACACAGTACCAGTCAAACGTTTGGAGACACTGATCGGTAATTGACTGGTACTGTATATATATATACTTTATACACACAT
>NC_137674.1:10902831-10917831 GCF_963989245.1 Nansenia antarctica
AACCAGTTAATCAGTCACAGTGCTCGAATGTTAGGCCTGAATTGTGCCTCTGGGAAAGGGGGGTTCATTGAGAGGGGGAAAAAACGACTGGTAGCCAGACGCAAGTGGAAGTTGAAGACGCTGTATAACGGGTCTGGTAATCAGGCTCTATTCTATTGCTTTGGAACAACTGGATGTTGTCCTTGATACAAGACAGCTCGTTAAAGTAGATCTGCATTTTAGAAACAGAAAAGACAACACACACACACACACACACACACACACACACACACACACACACACATATTTACCTGTCTGAGTTTCATGTGTGTGAGTTTGTCCTTGCTGATGGATAGGTCCCACACACACACCACAGTGTTGGTCCCTGCCGTGAGTACGGTGTCCTGGTTGGGACACGCAGCACACAGCGTCTCTCCCCAGTCACACAGACTCTCACATACTGCAAATATCTGAGGTCGGGGGGGGGGGGGGGGGTATAGACACATACACCCATGTTAGCCTCACACCAATGCAACCAAGGTTTAATACACTCCACATCTGAAATACACTCGTGGTTTTTGTGACCTCAATAGTCAAACTCTCTATTCATGACTCTGGATGCTTGTAACCACTAGTGTAAGACTGAGATAAAGTAATATGAATATACTGTAAATGGTATCCATAGGTACCTTCTCTGTGGCGTAGTGTCCAAAGGCACAACTGTTGTCAGGGAAACCCCAGCAGAAGTAGCTGTTGTAGAGAGGAGGGAGTAGAAGCCTGTTCTTCTCCAGGACCAGAACCTCCTTGTCTACACACACCACCTGGCCGACTGGACCTCTCAGCAGCTCTGGAGTGGGGTGGGGGGAGAGGCCGTTAGAGAAGAGGGAGAGAGAGAGAGAGAGAGAGAGAGAGAGAGAGAGAGAGAGAGAGAGAGAGAGAGAGAGAGAGGACAATGGATGAAAGAGACAAAGAGTATGATTATATCACAACTACACAGTAAAAGAAGAACAGTAGAGACCTGACCACCGGTCAAAGAGAGACTAGGATTAATACTAATGTAATTAATATTAATAATTATTATTATACTATACTATATTACTGTACTGTACTTGCTTCACCTTATCTGGTTGAATAAAGACAAAGAATAATAATACTGTACCTACTTCAAATACATCCAATAAAGGGTTTGGCACTGTACACGAAGCTCAGTAAACTTCTGCTGAATTTCATTAAGTGGATCATATAAAACTATGCAATTAAGCCCCCGTCCCGGTGTACCCTGCAGCCACTCCACCGAGGCCGTGCCCTGAGGGGGACGTGTATCCCCTGGTCTGGAAAGGTGTGTTTACCTGTAATTGCACCTGTAATTGACCTACTCAGGCAAGAACTGGGGGGAGAAATCGTTATTTCCTATCGCCACGGTTACGGCTCAAATCCCCAGAAAGCCTCAGCCTGCGAGACGTGTCTGCATTAGCCTTAATATCCCTGCTCCTATTCATCTCTATCTGCTTATTGATCAGATGACACTCTGAAATGTAATAAGAAATGTAATATGCTGCAGGAATTCCACTCTGAGAGCAGAAATATTCATCTCATCTCCCTGAGAGGGCCTTTAGGGATATTCAGATTATTAAATATGCTTCAGTGGCAGAGTCATCTCCTTACTGTAGGGTCTCGCGGATAGAAACACACTACCTCTGTCTGTCCCTCCGCTGGTCTAAATGAGTCTACGCTTGTCTAGCCAGCCTCTTCCTATTGCTCCCAGTGGAGCTGGCCCCATCTTGTATATAAAATTATTGAGAAAAGGTGTAAAACAAAATAATGGAAGGAACAGTATGAAATGGTACGAAACAATAAAGTGACAACGATTGATTTAATGCAGTTCTCGTTCTTTCTTCCACAGCAGTGATTCTGCTGTTTGGTTGGAGTTTAGGTTGAGTGCCTGAGTTTGGGGCGATATTTGTGTGGGCGTATGTATGTGGTTGGAGAGGGGTTTGTGGAACTGTTGTGGTCCATGTTATGGTAGCTTTGAGTTACTCTCTTTCTCCACCTTGCATGCTTGAGTATGGTTTTGGAGTTTTGAGCTTTCTCCCAGTACCTTTGAATGGCTGGACGGAGGGCTTGAGCTTGTCGAATCTGAAGAAGAAGGGCATGGGGTTGGGGGGTGAAGACCCCTCCTTCTTTGACCCGCTACGAGGAGGGTGGGGCTTGACGAAGAGCTGGGGGTCAGAGGTCATTCAATGAAGTGAATATTCGACAGGAAAACAAGTTCAACAGACGAGGACACATCCTTTACCTAAGCTTAGACTTCTAAGTCTCTGTTGAGAACCATTATAAGGTCTGTCGGATCAACAAACTCTGGCCACTCAATCTTCTCTCTGTGGCACTGCTCTACACAAACGCCCGCCTGTTCACTCCGCTCTTCCACCTCTGCTGGCCGACTGCAGTCACCACCTCTACGTGGATTCAGCAGTCACCATACCCTGTTCTTCACTGTCCGGCCACCCCACTGGTGGAACGAGCTTCGCACTGCTGTCAGGACTGCAGAGTCACTCCCTATCTTCCACCGTAGACTGAAGACCCATCTCGTCAGGTTACACCTTAACTAGCCCTCCTGAGACATCTACATCCCCTCTACCCCCCTGTACAGTGTCTCTACTGTTAATCAAAAAGAAATTAGAACTGAATTCTTCCTTCTTCTAGCATTACGACTGCCAAGGGCCCCTGGCCCGAGCCTAGATTACTTTTTCCTGCAATGACGGAGGGATGATAGATAGATGATTCACTTACGTCTGCTAAATGGCAACAATGTAAATGTACTGTACACAGCAGAATAACCCCTATCCCCACCCATCCCCTCTGTCATCCCTTCCTGGTCCTACCTGTTTGGGGACCTGGCCAAAGTTGCTGACGTATCCCAGGATGGTGCTCTTGATGAGGGGGTCAGCGAGGGGCCGCCCCCCCCTGTGTCTCTGGGCGTAGAAGAAAGGATGGAAGGTGTTCAGGCTCTCTACAGCAGTAGGGCCCTGCTGGCGGTGGCCGAAGATCATGTCTATCCACAGGTGGAGGTGGGAGCTCACATAGGGGCTCTCCAGAGCCTGGGGGAACACAGCACACTCAGAGGGTCACATACGGGTGGTGTGGCCAGACCACTTGGTTCCCTTTGCATACTACGACTGGCACTGAGAACGTACCAACGGTCCAGACTATCCTTATCATTATTAGGGCAGGACATTAAAATGGACCTTATTCCAAAGCGCTTTACAATGGCCTCTCATTCACACACACATTCACACACCAATGGTGGCGAGCTACCATGCAAGGCGCCGGCCCACTCATTGGGAGCAATTTGGGGTTCAGTGTCTTGCCCTAAGGACACCTCGACATGTGGCCAGCGATCATTAGACGCCGGCTCTACCTCCTAGCCCCCTAGGCGGCTGTGGCATTAACTGTCGCTCAAACTGTTACCACAGCTGGAGAGGGCTCTACCAGAACACTCACACCCTGTACAGTTTCCCATAAGGGAAAGTAACACACAAAAAGAG
The DNA here is from genome assembly GCF_963989245.1 of Nansenia antarctica. Taxonomy (NCBI): domain Eukaryota; kingdom Metazoa; phylum Chordata; class Actinopteri; order Argentiniformes; family Microstomatidae; genus Nansenia; species Nansenia antarctica. Next base: position 10,906,356 of record NC_137674.1, read on the forward strand.
GGGAAGGAACACACAAAAAACTAATTTGAGCCTCCTGTACCAGTATCAGATTATCCAGGTTCCATTTCCTCCAAAAGTCAATAGAAAAGTGAGGAGCAGAAGAATGTTCTGTAGCTCTGTAATGAGTTTATCCTCACGGTTGAATTACAGAATCATTTGGGTTGAATTAGCCACATATTTGTTCGGAGCAGTAAATGAGGGGAAAAGTGGGCATTACGACCAGCAGTCTCTATAAACAAGATAACGGCAACATAAAACAACAGATCTTAGTCTCCTAACTGGACCATATTGTCCTGAGTTCATTTGCATATGAAAAAAAAAACAAGCCTCTAAAATAGCTAATTTCGTGGGAATTGGAGGCGATATGAGAGTGGCTCAGTAGATTAAAGACTGATAAACGCCATACATGCCAGATGGAGGGAGAGAGAGAGAGAGAGAGAGAGAGAGAGAGAGAGAGAGAGAGAGAGAGAGAGAGAGAGAGAGAGAGAGAGAGAGAGAGAGAGAGAGAGAGAGAGAGAGAAGCAGAGAAAGCATTCTCCCCAATAAAAGCAGCAGGCAGTAATAATGGAGTTAAGAGATAGTGTAGATTGTCCCTCTCGTGTGAATGGCGTTGAATAGGCCTGTTATCCAGTAAAGACAGAGGCCTTAAACACAGTTATATCCCTCCCTCTGAGGACAACAAGGGCTGATTATCTACGGAGGAACACAGGACAGCCTGAGGCAGGAAGAGTTAACTCTTTAGGGTTCGGTCCTGAGCACAGCTCCATGGGATGACATGAATGCTTACTATACTGTACTCCAACTGTGAATACAACTTTTTTTCTAGGACTGACTAAACACACAATCGGGGAATTCTCTTATAAGAGGAATGGTGATGAGGAGAAGAGAGGGTCTCATTCCCCCCCCCCCAGCTCTGTGTTGAGGGTCTCAGACTGGACAGCGGGAGGCCACCGTGTTTACGTTAGCGAGGCTAGGTGGGGTTAAAGGTCACGGACCTCTCTGTGAACCCTGATGAATTCCTGAGGGTCGCCCTTTGCCCATGGAGGCAACAGCACATCTCCCAGAGGCGTCCCGTCAGGCATACAGCCTATAGAGAGGGATACACAGTCACACACACAACACACAGTGTTACTATAGTGTAGTGTAGTGCAATGTGTATAGCGTAGTGTAGTGTGTAGTGTGTACACTGTAGTGTAGTGTTGTTTGTAGAGCAGTGTGTGTAGTGTAATTTGTAGTGTGCAGTGTGTAGTGTATAGTGTGTAGTGTGTAGTGTTGTGTAGTGTATAGTGTGTGTAGTATAGTGTAGTTTGTAGTGTGAAGTGTGTGTGTAGTGTATAGTGTAGTGTAGTGTAGTGTGTATAGTGTGTAGTGTGTGTAGTGTAGTGCAGTTTGTAGTGTGTATAGTGTAGTGTAGTGTGTGCAGTGTAGTGTAGTTTGTAATGTATAGTGTAGTGTACATAATCATGTATGTCTGTAAACAGGGCGGGCCAGACTGACCCATCTGGAAGTGGTTGGAGTTGAGCAGGAAGTCGGGCAGGTAGTAGAACTCTGGGATCAGCTCTCTGACATCACTCATGTTGTCTCTGGAGGCAGACTCCCAGTCCTTCCTCACGCTGTGGAACATCCTCTCTGGGACGTCAGGCCCTCCCTGAGAGAGCAACAACAACATCCACTCCATCACTGAAACACCGTCGCTAATGTTGCACTTTGTGTGTGTGTACGGTGAAGGATTCTGTCCTATGTTTTACTCTCTAGTAAGCGTGTCATGGAGTGATTGAATTGTCCTAATGATACCCAGCCACACTGAATGTTTTAATTTGTGGACACAGGTCAGGTGTGGAGAAGTCAAAGTTTGAAATAGAAACATTAATAAACTAGTCCCTGTTTGGTACATTATCCTAAAGCATATTGAATATTGTTCCCTGTATTACGTAGGAAGCAACGCGTATATTTGCCGGCAATTGACTAAAGCTTTTCATCTTTCCGTAAAATCCTATAATCTCTGATAGAAATCTCATGAGAAGGAATGTAATTTAGAGTAAAACGATTATCTTCATTGAATGAAAATAACACATACACAGGGTAAACTCTGTTAGAGGCAAATCAAGTTACGGATATTACTGCACACCCAAGTCTGAAGATCTGAAGAAGCACAAAGCACTGAGTTTCAACAGGCTAATATCTTTATTGTTTTATGCTGACTATCAAATATGCATGCCTTTTCATTATCATCAGACGGGTCCTGAGTTGATCGGGAAGTTTTAGAGAGCCAAACAGGATTCTTTTACATGCTTTATATGCAACTGCATTTATTTGCATATATATTGAAATGGGGCTTTAATTCATTTGTTTTTAAACCAAAAAAGTTGATAAAGCATCCGGCGAGCCCAAAATAAGCAGGAAGTCACTTCATTAAGTCACATTATGAGTCAATTACTTTCAATACAAAATGCAGAGGTAGTATTTTCTACTCCTTCTGGTGAGATGTTTGTTGTATTGGATAAAAAGGTGGACCTGGCCGGTGCTTTCCTCAGCACATGGGGTCAGAAGAGTGTTCTTACAGAAAAGGCTACCTACCCTTGGTGTCAGTCTGGGTGCGTGAGTGAGGCTCAACGGAGTGGCTAAAGTAATATACTGGCACACAGCCTAAGACTAGTCTATGTCCAATGTATTGTCTTTCCGCCAGACAGCACTATGAGCCCAATATGACTGGCCAATCAGAGAAGCAGCTTCTGACCTCTGACCTCTCACCTGCAGAGCCAGAAATGTGTGTGAGAAGGGTTCCATCCTGACCAGGAACGACGCCACGATGATGGCAGACGAGTAGTGTGTACAGTAATGACACCTCACAGACAGGTCACCTGCAACACACACACACACACACACACACACACACACACACACAGACACAGACACACACACACAGACACAGACACAGACACAGACACAGACACAGACACACACACACACACACACACACACACACACACACACACACACCAATAAGAATGATTATTACAGTAGAGTAGCGTGATAATGACACCTCACAGACAGGTCACTTAATATACAGCTCTGGAAAGAGAGACCACTCCAATTGGAATTAGGTAGATTTGACTTTGTGAAGGACGCATGAATCAAGCCATGTACAAGGTTGTCCCGGAAGAAAAAACTTGCTTCCTTCTGCTCTGTCAATGTTCCCCAACTCTGAGGACTGTTTCATGGCCAGTGCAATCTCCAGACCTGAACCCCATTGAAACCCTCTGGAATGTGATCAACAGGAAGATGGATGGTCACGAGCCATCAAACAAAGCCGAGCCGCTTGATTTTTTTGCGCCAGGAGTGGCATACTGTCACCCAACAGCACCAGGAGTGGCATACTGTCACCCAACAGCAATGTGAAAGACTGGTGGAAAGGATGCCAAGACGCAACGTTTTGATTGAAATATTGATTTCTGATCTCTTCCTAAGTTAGTATTGTGTCAAAATTAATATGAACTTGTTTTCTTTGCATTATTTGAGGTCTGAAAACGCTGTATCTTTTTTGTTATTTTGACCAGTTGTAATTTTCTGCAAATAAATGCTCTAAATGACATGATGTTTTTATTTGGAATTTGGAAGAAATGTTGTCAGTAAGTTGATAGAATAAAACAAACATGTTCATTTTACTGAAACACATATCTATAATTAGTAAAGAGTGGTCTCTTAATTTTTCCCCACAGCTGTATATTATATAGATAGATAACATAAACCTTGCCTTCACTGTTCTCCACTTCATTATATCTCTGAATGAACATCTCCCTCCTCTTCTCTGTCTGAGCTCCCATTGGCTTAGACAAGTCCCGGAATGTGGCTGGATTAGACATGTCCAGTGTCTGTCCATCAGAGAGCATAGGAAAGGAAAGGAAAAAGACAAGGTTGATACATTTCACATGAATCTAATGTACGTCATTAATAACATGCTAACTAATCGATCATGCAAATCTAAAATGACATCTTCTTCCACGTGAAGTTGACGACCACCCCATAGGGTGACCTCGTAGCCTCAGTTCTCACCTCAGACTGGTAGTCTGCTAGGACCCAGGGGAAGACCGGGTACTGCATGAGGTCGTTGTATGTTCTTCCAGCCAGAGTGTTCACATGCATCAGGTACTCAAAGTTACTCATCTCCCCTCGCTGTGGAACACATGGCAGCCAGGCTCACAACATCACACAGACTCTTTACAATGGTGGGCTAGACTTACATTAAGAACAGTTGTATTTCATTTCAATCCTTTGAAGGGAGAGAAAGAGGGAACATTGACATTAAAACAGAGCATTACTTACCTGCCACTTAACAAGAGCAGTCTTCTCCACAGTAGGAGTCTTCCTTAACAAAGTAAAAACATAAAAAGTACCTCAGGCATATGACTACTGTGTAAAACGTTTGCAGGAAAAGTGCTATACAAATAACGGTTATTATTATTATTATTATTATTATTATTATTAAAACAGCATTGTTTTCACGGTTGAAGAGCATTGGTGATGATCTGATAAATGTATGCTTTGTCAGTGACATCACAGAGGACCGGTCATAGAGGGAGAACTATAGAACTAGAATAGATCACATAGATTCTAGAACATCTCAACACAAGTCTCATTGTCTGATGAATAGCAACCAGAGGTTAAAATGTTAAGCCTGATAGGGATCTAAACCTGTACACTATCTCCAGTTTAGAGCAGAGGTGAGTGATAGAGAGTAGGTTGTGTGTGTGTGTGTGTGTGTGTGTGTGTGTGTGTGTGTGTGTGTGTGTGCGTGCGTGTGTGTGTGTGTGTGTGTGCGTGCGTGCCAGGAGAGCTGTACGTTTCTGTTTCTGTTATGTGAGTGTAGTGATCAGTGTATGGTGCCATCTATAGGTTTAACTTTTTTTTTCTTCTGTTTTTCTATGACACAAGTGCATAAATATGAGGGACCAATGAGGATCTTCCGTCGACACAAAAGGTGATGACTGAATGTCATAACAGGAAAACCAAGAGGACATCACACCTCTGTCAAAAAATGTAAACACAGACTCAGCCAGTCAGGCTAGCATCAGGTTGTCTGCTACTCAGCTGAGAGAGGAACCCAGATATTTCCAGTCATAGAAGTTTCCTCTCCAACTGCTTTCTAATTCAGCTTTTGGATGACGATCACTTCACATCAGCCAGCCTTTGTAAGGGGATTTTATGGCAAACATTTAGTCAAACTGAGGTATGCTGCAGTCAAGCAAACTTCTAAGCACTAAAACTACTCAAACAAAACACAAAATATCCATTTCAAACAAATTGTTCGCTGCATTCAAAAAACCCTGATATGTATTCCAGTAACTACGCTTATCACCATTGCATAGCATTTCTACTCCTGAAGCTCCGTTGTAAACATGTCTAATCTGAATGAGGAGAGAGAACATTCTCCTCTAATCTCTTTCCCCTCTGTGGGCCTGTAACATGGCAATAAAGTCCTGGCGCCAAGCACTCCTGTTGCTTAGTAACCACATTAAACAAGGGGAACCTTCTCTTGTCCTCCTTGGCGTAGGCTAGGGGGGGGAAGTGTTGAGAGACGCAAAACACATTACAGGACTTTCCTCTGCATTTCAGGACTATTTAAGAGCTAAAACAAATTGTTTAAGGTTTGCAACGTCTATTGTGATCGTTCTCTCGGGTCACTGACCGAATCTAATCGATTACACATCCTGATCTTGAAAGGAGCAGTGTTACACAGAGCTAGTCTTTCCAAAGACTGTTTAGTATAAATTGGAAAAGGATGTGTCTTTGTTCTGTAGTTTCTCAGAAACAGAAAAGGAAGGATTCCGGAAGGATTGCGGGAGCTAGGACTAATGACGCTGTGGCTTTAACTCTGAATACCAGGACCCGGTCTGGGCTTGACCTCTGCACTCTACGCACAGTAAAACATGGTAAGTACCTCAGGAGTATAGTAAACGCTCTTCCTAGGTCTGATAATCTTAAAAGAGAGAAACAAATCAAAGTAAACGCAGTAAACGTCGACAGAATTGTCCCACCAAAGGTTATAAGGACTCGATGCTAACATGAGAAAACGGGACCTGGACTGAGGTGGGTCATACCAGCTGAAAAACACTAGAAATATTCAGAGATACCTGGGTTCTACAACACTGACACAAAGTCACCGTTCACAAAACAAAACAAAAAACTGAAGGGCAATCTGGAGACTATGAAATTCTATCGAACCGCTTATTTTGTAAAAAACCCACACTAAATCAATCATTACATTTCGCCCGCTATACGCTATATAATTGCAGGTAATAATTGCATGCAATAGTCTGCTATAGGAGGTTGTAATGGAAACAAGCGCTGGTGAATCACCTCTCTCATGCTGAGGATGATAAATGAGGCGAGAGAGGGCCTTAGGGTGTAACACACACACACACACACACACACACACACACACACACACACACACACGACACACACACTCTGCTCTTTGAGACAGGGGGGGGAGAGGAGCACAGCCCTGATCAACATCACACACACCTAGCCATCATTTATCAAAGTCCTGATTTGACTCTCCATCTACTCACACACAGACACGCACACACAAAGGCATACACACACACACACACACACACACACAGACACACACAGCCTAGAAGAGCGGCGCAGCTCAATCAGCTGGATCGTGAGGGAGCATCTCAACTCATTTGTTTTTCCTGTATTACCCTCTGTCGCCTCGCTCCTATTGTTCGCCCGTATTAGCCTTAATTAGAGAGCCATGCTCTTAAATACCCCCGCGGGCAACACTGGGAGAGCAGGCAGGAGTACAGATATCACACCCACACCCAACCACCCACCCCCCCCCCCCCCCACACACACACACACACACACACACACACCTCCTATTCCCCAGAGACCACGCTTTTCCCCCCTACCGCCCTAAGCCAGACATGAGCCCTAGTATTTCTGTGTAAATAACATCAGTCGTATCCGTCACACACACACACACACGCACACACATACACACACACACACACACACACACAGACGCACACAGACACACGCGCACACACACACAGACACACACACACACACACACACACACAGACACAGACACAGACACAGACACACACACAGACACAGACACACAGACACACACACACACACACACACACACACAGACACACACAGACACACACACACACACACAGACACAGACACAGACACACAGACACAACACACAGCTAATTCCTAACTCTGTGTGTCCATGTTCCAGCACCATGGCTAAAGGGAGGAAGGGAGGCTCCAAGGGGAGGACGGTGACTCTGAAGGCGGCCAGGAACGCCGTGCAGGTGACCCCAGACGGCCGCCGCAGGCTGAACCTCAGCAACATGGGCCTCTCCACCTTCCCCAAGTGCCTCCTCAAACTGCCCGGCCTGGACGAGCTGGACCTCAGCCGCAACAAGCTCCACAAACTCCCCGACGCCGTCGGAAACCTCCTCTCACTCCGACGGCTCGATCTCCATAGCAACCAGCTGGAGGCGTTACCGGAGGCCATCGGCCAGCTGGTGGCGCTGTCCCATCTCAACCTTTCTAACAACCGGCTGACGGGTCTACCCCCCGCACTGGGCTCCCTGTCCCGCCTGCAGAGCCTCAATCTGGGCATGAACCGGCTGGACAGCCTGCCCCCCTCCATGGTCGCTCTGACTAGCCTCCAGGAGCTGGGCCTGTTTGATAACCTCCTCACCCAGATACCTGAGTGTTTGAGGGTCCTACCTAACCTCAGCAGGCTGAACACCAAAAGAAACCCCCTTTCGTACACTCAGGGGGACGGGGGTAGGGAGATAGAGGCTAAAGTGGGCCGAGAAGAGGTTCTGTACCTAGCCAAGGAGGGCAGTCTGTGTGGGTCTTGTCTGGAGAGGTGCAGGGAGGAGAGGAAGAGGCAGAGGGGGCAGAGGAGGACAGGAGGGGGGGATGGGGGGAGCGGTGACAGGCTGTATTCTGGATTGACCACGCCAAACTCAGTGGCACGAACCAATCAGGGGGCGTGGAGGGTGAGAGGAGGAGGACTAACCAATCAAAGGCCAGATAAATGATGAGAGGCCAACATGGATGGACACGTTTCTCCTTAGCCAATCAACTACTGTGGATAGTTCAGTAGCTGCATGCATGATACAGCATGATATGATGAATGTCCATAGCCAGGGCCTCACTGCTACATTGCTAATGAAGTCTGTTCCTGTCATAGAACTGCATACAGTATATTCTTTGACCTATTCTTTGACCTATTTGTTATGTTTAAATTGCTAAACATAGAAATGCATGTTTTAGACAATGTGGCAATAAAAAAAAGTTGATCTTTTCAGACTTAAAGTGTCTCTGTGTTTTCAGCCAAACCAATTAAATAACCACAGGTGCTCTTGAAGCATGGATAACCTACTTACACTATCATGTTTCTGTGTATACTTGCTGTCTGTCAATACCAGTCTGATCACACTTACCTGGCATTAGCTATGACCTCCACGATCCCTCTCCCTCGTAACGATGGCACTACCGAGCACAGTCTGCAGAGAGGGAGAGAGGGAGAAGGAGAGAGAAGGTGAGAGAGACTATTAATCCTGTTATGTTATTACCCAAGAGAAAGAGAACTCTAAAACCTCCCAAAGATAAATAAACGACACATTAAGTATACTTAAGTATTATATTTACAGTTTACATGAGTTTAAATATACTTAAGCATATTGAATGGTACTAAAATTACCTATCTTAAATTGTAATTAAATGTGTATTTAGTTGTCAATTATCAATTGATTACATAATAATCAATTATGTAGTTTTTTTTAGCATATTAAGTATACTTAAAAGAAAACAAATATTTTTTATGTATATTTAAGTATACGTATAATAAGATTATCTGAGTTGTACTTTCACACTTAGAATGTAATCTTATTCATATTCAACGTGACTGTCAAATAGTATGAAGTATATGAGAAGTCTGTTAATAATGTGTCACTAATATATTTCTGTGTATTCTAAAAGTATTCTAAATTAGATAGAAAATGCATTGGTATTTATGTTATTTTTAATTTTAATATTCAACCTTTATTAATGGCATCTGACTTGTACATAGGGCTGAATGGTATACGGTATCTTGCTCCTAATTATTTGCAATTATGGTTAGCAAGTATACAAAACTGAAGGGTAGCACTGTTAATACAGAATCCAATCAAATTTGCATTGAATCCAAAAAAATAAACTTTAAGTGTTGTTGTTAACAAAAAACCTTTGAGACAAGAATGCCAAGTAATATGTTAATAACATAAAATATACAATATTATAAGTATTTTAACATTATATTCTAAACATACTTCATTTCATCATATTGTATTGGGAGTCTTTCAGGATGTCGCTGAGATGGTTTACTCATGGCCCAAGTTTCTAACTGATCTCATTAGAGGTGCAACTGCATTACAGTTGAAGGACCAGGTGAGCCAACACTCAGGGACACATTTATAGACATGACATTCAAATATACTTTTAGTAAGTTTACTGGTACAGGTAAAATTCCATGACAATAGAGTATGAATGAATGGTCTTTATTGTCATTGCTATAGTACAGGTACCAAACAACGAAATTTGGGAGGGGTGGCTCCCCTGGTGCTAGGAAAAAAAACAAAACTAAAAAAACAAGAAGGGAAAGGAGCTGGTTTACATAAATAAAAATGTACACTATCCACTATACTATACTGTACAGATAAAACGACTAGGGTTGTCATATTGTACATATGTTATTGCACATTCATTTAAAGAGTATACTTTTTGCAACATAGCGTACATTTAAGGGAATGACAATTACACAAAAGTACAAAGTCAGTGCAACTTTAGTAAGTTGGCTATTCCCATATCTTACCTCTTAAATGCAGAGACGTGGTCTCTGTTCAGGAAAACCAGGAATGCTGAATTTCCATTCCTCATGAAGATCTCCAGAGCGTTGTCCTGTGGGGTCACAGTAAGGGACTTGCTTTTTTTAAGAGTACACAGCTCAATCACTGATTCTCCCATAGCACATTATGACATTCTCTCATTAGAGTAGTACATCTTGTCTCTCTACCTACAATATAAAATAAAATAAACCAAAATCAACAAGAGCATTTAAGAACAACCAGATGTTTTGATGTTGGCCACATTGTTTCTCAATACAATTATTTTATAGAACTTGTGCAACGGTAGAACTAGGGGTGGAAGGGGGAAATCAACTGTCACACCTCTAAAAGGAAACGCATAAAGTGGGCATCCTTTATGTCCTTGTAGGGCCACCGTTTACAGCTGGGGTTTGGGTTGGAGTTGTCTTTCTTCAGCATATTGCTGATGAAGGAGTCCCTCACACTGGAAGCAGAGAGAGGTACAGGATGTCAATATCAATGGAGGACATAGTAGATCTTAACTATGTGATACATTCACTGAGTATCACAACCAGAGTGTCTAGCCAAGCTAACAGTGTCAGACTGTGAGTGAGTGGAGATAACTACTGCGTCCTCTACTAAGAGGGGGTGTAGGCTACCTGCTGGGGTGGTGTTTTCTGCAGCAGACGTCTCCTCCTGAGGTGAGGGTGAAGCCCTCGCACACGTAAAGGCTCTCCTTCCCAAACAACAGCGCCCCCTCTGTCACAGACAGGCCACTGACGAGCACCACGCACATCTTAGTCTTCACCTGGAGAACAGAGAAGCAGAGTACATCAGCACATATTCTCTCAGGGGACTTCAACACATCAGAGCCACAAGCTCTGATTTGATTAAAATGATCAATCACCCCCTTTTTTTTCTTCTTTTTTTTAATCATTATTAATACAACACGGTTTAAACACTTCATTATCAAAGTTGATTGATTGAAAAGAGAGACTGGTCAATTTCTTCAGGCGTGGCAGCGGTCCATCCGTACTCAGCGTCGGTAGTGGGAGCCCAGACGCTTGGGTTTTTAATGGGATAATGCTACATGGCTCTGGACCCAGTCCGCTGGCTAGCGCTGTGATAATGCGTGACTAATTCTATTGTCTCCCCTCATTTCACAGTGTGTGTGTGTGCACCTGGCTCCCTCCCCGCGTGTCTGCCTGCTCCTCTCCCGGACCCCCGGGATCCACTACCCCAAAACCATATGGGGCCCCGACGCACCCACAGGCCCCTCTCAATTAATACTAATCAAATCAGACCCCCTTTCCCTGCCTGTCACACACACGCACGCGCACACACACACACACACACACACAACCACACACACACAGGAGTGGGTCTGGTGATTATTAAGGAAATTAATCACTGCCAGACACACAATAGGAAACCTGCTAAGTGATCAGAGCCTCTTGTCTAAACCAACACACACCTGGTGGGACACATGATGTATGGCCTTCACACAGGACGACACTACCTACACACTTACTGACACCTAGAGAGTGCGTATATTCAAGACAGGAGCATTTATTTCCATCTACTAAAAT
>NC_137674.1:10930331-10940331 GCF_963989245.1 Nansenia antarctica
CCACGTTGCCACACTCGCCACTGAGGAAGGAAGAGAGAGGGGACGATGGTAAGGTATTGACGCAAAGAATTATACAACACCAGAATAACATGTGACATAGAATCTACGACAGATATATATATATATATATATCTCCATAATATGGAGTCTGTTAGAAGACTTTATCCTTTCATGAGCTACAGTTGGTGGCATAGATGGAGTAGATACATACAGGTAGAGCAGCAACTCGTTCTGTTGGTTGATCATACTGTACACACAGGACTTCTCTTGAATAATAAGAATAATAATAATAATTTATATAGCGCCTTTTACAGACCCAAGGTCACTTTACAAGGGAATGGGACAAACAGAACAGAGCCAGAGAGACAAATACACAAAACAAGAAACAGTGAAACAGCTACTAAAGGTTGAATGCAATGGTGAAAAGTATATTATGTCCAGGGTTGGAGAGTCGCGGATATCCTTGGGTAGAGAGGGTCCAGAGGGTGGGTGTTTTAGCATGTTTTGTAAGTGGTTTCTGGCTGACCTCAAGTCTCATGATCTCATAGGTATATTACCGTACATTATCATTACATTGTTTTCCATTCCATTCTACCAGGCCACCTCACGTGGTGCAGTGGAGTTTGTTATGATGCCTCATTACCTTGATGATTTCAGGATTTCAGCAAAATGATTCAGAACTGACAAGTCTAAACCATCCGGAATGTTCTGCCACATCTGGAAGACAGTGAGCAGAGAAGAGGTGAGACCCAGTGTTATTGGGCATCAACACATACAGAAGATAGTGTGAAGGAATAAACCGAGCGTCTAGGGGTCGGTTTGGGACTGTGCCGTAGTGGTGTACCTCTAGGTCACAGAGGAGGGCCTGGAAGGCAGGTCGGTTCTGGAGGCAGAACGGTCCGGAGCCCAGCTCCACCGAGCCTGACAGAGACAGAACCAACTGGAACGTCCTGCTGCTGACCAGAGCACACTTCGTCTTCAACAGGAACGCCAACAGCTACGCCGAGAGTGGGAGAGAGAGAGAGAGAAAGAGAGAGACAAAGAGAGAGAGAGAGAGAGAAAGAGAGAGAGTGAGAGAGAGAGAGAAAGAGAGAGAGAGTGGGAGGGAGAGAGAGAGAGAGTGGGAGGGAGAGAGAGAGAGGGGGATGAGAGAGAGAGAGAGAGAAAGAGAGAGAGAGAGAGAGAGAGAGAGAGAGAGAGAGAGAGGAGTGAGAGGTGAGGAAGGTGGAAGGAGACCGATTCATGAAGATGATTCATGAGTACAATTATTTCTATGACAAATTTAAATCTTTATTTGGAGCTATCATTATTTGCACGGCCAGACAGGGTCTCTCTACCTTATACCCTCCGATGCGGGTCATCTCCTGCAGCATGGTGGGACTGGTCTCCAACACCGACAGAAGAACCTTCACTGCTGCGTACAGCGAACCGTCATCTGGCGCCATCGCAACCAGACTCAGAATCACCGCCGGCCCGCCAACAGATAGGAAACCGTTGCCGGCGCTGCTAGGAGCAAACGTCCTCACGCCTGGAAGACACAGAGACACAACGCCTGGTTTACAAACTGCCGGTAAACAGCTCGAAATAAACATCGATGAACAATTCTCAAGGTAAGATAAGATAAGTCATTGTTGTGAATTTGATTGATTCTTAGTAGATTGAGTAGAACTTATAAAGCACAGGGAGCTTAAATCACATGGCTCAAATGAGGCCTTTTAGTGTGATGTTCACTTTTTGGACCCTTTCGTACTCTTCGGGTCCAGTTGACCCGGGACATAATTGGGGTTTTAAAAGCACTTGTCTTGACACGGTGCTCCTAGTCCCAAGGGTGACCCATACAAGGGGGTATACTCAGGGCGCAAGAAAGCCCCAAAATAGCCCATAATATTAAAGGGCGCCTCCTGTGGGCACAAACAGGTACTGTACCCAATAATGCACAATAGGTACTGTGTACACATTCAAAAGTGCATATCTTTTGTTCTAGTGGATCTAGGGGGCTGCCCTTTGGAGAGGCTGGAGCAGAGGATGCTTAGTAACAACCCACAACGTGTCAGACCCCTGGGAATAGGTGGGGCCGAACGACAGCATGATGAGTAGAAGCGTTTTTACGCACATGATGCCCCTAACTTTGAAAATGCAAAATCCACTATAATAAAGACCTGGGTGTCATAAATCATACTTATCTAGGAAAAATGTTAATGAAACAATGTTTTCATTGCTGTTTATTATTTTGAATTTATATTCTCAATTGAATTTCACATTTATCTAATTATAATCAAAGCTGTAAAGAAAATACAGGTGATGAACAAGAATAGAAATGAAAGAACCAAACTAAGATTGTTTTTGCCAAAGCTATGAAATACATCTCTCAAAAATGTCTGCAAATGCTGAATCACAAAACACGAACGGAATGTACACTGTTTTCACTGTCACTGTCGAAATACAGTATTATGTCTGAAAAATCACAAATAATTCTGAAATACCACTGGCTACAATTGTGTGTGCATGTGTATGCCTGTCTACACAACACATGAAGCACAGAATGTGACAGTGTGTGTACCTCAAATGTACTTTTTGCAGTTGCTGCATACGTTCTGTACAGTGCAAGAAAATGTACAAATGTTTACAATGTTGCACTTCAAAGGGTAAAAAGTGCGAGAGCAGACGGCTTCTTGGCACGGGAAAGCTAGAGCAGAGGTGTGTGAGTGAGTGAGTGAGTGTCAGTGTGAGTGTGTGTGTATGTTTCTGTGTGTCTCTGTGCATCCGGGCCTAAATGACCCGAAGATCTTATGAAGGACATAAATGTGTTGGGGTATTGTAGGTATTGTTTTTTTTCACTTTTACATGTTTTTCATAGAAAATAAGCCAAGGCCATGGAGTTTCATATTGATCAAATGTATTCATGTACCATTTCTCACCAAGTAAAAATGTAAAATGGGTCCGGTTGACCCGAACACCACACAAGGGTTAAGCAAAGTTACATGAGCTCAGAGAGAAAGTAGCAGTCCAAAAGCCCCCTCCTGTGAGAGGGACACACATTTATAGAAGATTCCTCCCCGATGAGGTCACTACTCTTGCTTAACCAATCATAATCATCTGCGTTAAGTTATTGGCACATATCTTACAGGAAGGGAAGGCTTTCCTTAGTGCTCGATTTCCCAGAATGTAGAGAGACAGACTTCAATTCTCAGCATATTTGATATAAAACTACAACGTCATCTTTACCAAAATGGCCGACGAGGGCAGCTCCTATGGTGCGGGCGGTGCCACTCAGGTGCTGGCTGATGTTCCGAGCCAAGAACACCGGAGTGGAGTTATCTCTGGACGTGATCCCCATCTGAGAAGACACACACACACACACACACACGTCAGAAAAACACAGGAACCATCTCACCTCACTCGTTCATTTTCCTTCAATACAGGACACAGGACGGTCTCAACACTCGCTTCTACAACAAAGGGACAATCTGAGGATCATCTCGACTAAAGCGGAGGACGCTGTATCCCAACGGCAAAAGACAGGAAACAACCCGAGCGATTACTGTCCTTGGTTGTTCGTTCGTTCTTCGTTCTAACCTTCACTTACATCATAAATGAATTAGAAATCAGAAGAGAAAGACATAGTAAGCTTAGCCCTGGGTCCTCCGTACCTCTTTGGCAATGAGACGGCAGTCCACCTCGTTGTAGTCATCTCGGACCTGTGATATGGTGGTTACTGTTGCTATGGCAGCGTTGATGCCAAATGAGATCCTCTCTTCGGGGACCAGCCTGAGAGGGAGTGGGTCTGCGTCTGAGTAAAGGGCTGGAGAAACCGATACAGAAACTCAACGACTGATTAAAACAAACTACACTGGGAGCAAGCGGAGACAGCTATTCACACAATGTTCCAGTAAAGGTCTTGAGAAGACAGAGACAACTATCCACAATAAAGTGCATGTATCAACTCCTCGGTTATCGATGAACCGATCAGACACACAAACCTGTGTTCCGTAGAGCCAGGCAGTTGCCCAGGTAAGCTGTGCCCTGTGTGTAGATGAGTCCTACGGCCTCGGGGCTCAGGACTTCCTCAAACAGGTAGGCAGGGCCCACACGCCACACCAGCGCGGCATGCTCTTTCCAAAGAGACGGCGTTCCGATGACAGCGCACACGTCAATCACTGCCGTGGGATCCATGGAAACGTACTGGCCGGGAAACGGTTGGATGTACCGCATCTACAAAATAAAAAGAAATAAAGTACTGTTTCACTTGGCACCTCAGGTAGTCCGCAAACATTCAACATCTGTTACATTATTTCTTCCTGCTGGGACCATCATTGTACAAAGCATTTGTTTTTTCTTTTCTTTTCGTTTCTTTGTGTTTTTGTTTTTTGATTGTTAGTTTGTTTCAAATCATTCTTATATTATTATTATTCTCTCCTACTACCTTGGCAGCTCCCACCGGCTTCCCGTTGAGGTAAGCTGTGACTCTGCAGGTCTTCTTCACGTCCTTCGCCATGACAACGGTGAGGTGGTGCCACTGACCTGGGACCAGCTGGCTGGAGCACTTGAACCTCAGAGAGGTGGGGAGAGGGCTGGTGGTCCGCACCTCTGGCTCCATCATATCTGTCCAGCAACCAATCAATCAGTCAAGAAGTCATCTGGAGCAACATTGATATCAATGCAGTCTTCTCAGAATTTGAATTAGCCATTTAGCAGACGCTTACAATTCCGAATTACCGGGCCATTCCTCCTGGAGTAACTGAGGGCTAAGTGCCTTACTCAAGGGCCCACTAGTGGTGGTATTTCAGGCGGGATTTGAACTCACAACCTTCCGATCACCAGTCCAACTCACTATCCACTAGACCACCACTACCCCGTCTCCCCGGTCAGCTAGTGTAAAGTGCATGTGAGCTATTGTGACGACAGCCTTTCGCTCTCACCCAGGAAAGTAAAGGGCTCCTCCTCAGTGGAGATGACCAGGCATCCGTCGCAGGCGGAGAAGCAGATGGACAGACAGACGTACTGCTGCTCAGCTCTGGACATGTGGCGGACCACGGACAGGAGTCGGAGAGGGTGGGAGTCACAGGCCGAACTGAACCGGCTAATCAGGAACCAACAGGAGTAGGACAGCCCCGCGGCAGGGGGGAAACCCCGGCAGTCTGGGAGAGAGAGGGAGAGAGAGAGAGAGAAAGCGAGAGAGAGAGAGAGAGAGAGAGAGAGAGAGAAAGAGAGAGAGAGAGAGAGAGAGAGAGAGAAAGAGAGAGAGAGAGAGAGAGAGAGAGAGAGAGAGAGAGAGAGAGAGAGAAAGAGAGAGAGAGAGAGAGAAGGTAAAAGAGATACAGTTGAAATTAGGGAGATGGAAGCAACATGGCAAGCAAAACAGTATGTGGAATGTAACATTTAAAGCTATAAATAAAAGTGGAACAAGGAGTATGTCTAACATCCATGTGAAACATTGAGACTGAAACCCCGCCTCTTACCTCCTCCTACGCCCCCTGTGGGAATGGAGTCAGCATTCACCCCTTTCACTGTGGCCAGCGAGGGCAGGAACAAACAGCTGCAAACACACACGCACACACACACACACACACACACACACACACACTGTTCACATGATGGCTGACAAATACTAATACAATATATCACAGTGGTTTGCTGTATTTCTTGTGGCTGTCATTTGATTTTGCCAAAACTAACTTCTGCAGTAGATGAAATAGGTCTGCACCATCAATCATGACCAACAGACCCCAGTTTGCTAGGCTAGACAACCACCCCTCCTGAGCTCTCTCCTCTACTCCCTCTCCACCCGCGACTGCGTGCCTGTGCATGGCTCTGACACCATCATCGAGTTTGTAGACGACACAACAGTGGTCCTGGCCCTCAACATCAAGAACACCAAAGAGCTCATTGTGGACAACAGGAAGGCTAGGCACACATCTCCGAGGACCTCTCTTAGACCCCCCCAAACACCCCTCCAGCCACCCTCCACCTCCCAACAAGAGGAACATTAGCTTTTACACTACTGCTTGTTTACACACTACTGCTTGTTATACTCACTGTAATACCGCATACTGTAATACCATGCACTGTCTACATATCATGTCTTTTGCACTATAACACTATTTGCACTTGTTAGATGCCAAACTACGTTTCGTTGTCCCAATGCGTACTCTGTGCAATGACAATAAAGTTGAATCTACTCTAATTTAATCTAATCTAATCATCAATGTCAGTCCCTGCCCTGATGGGCTCCACCATATCCTTTTCATGCTCATGTTTAGCCTCTTTCTCTCTCAGAACCCACCCCTCAAAAAGCACCCCTCCGCCCCCCCCCGCCCCCGGCCCAGTGCAGTGGGCTGGACTCACCCGTAGCCGCTCTCGCTCATGTCAAACTCTACGAAGGCAGGGGAGGCGGAGACTCTGTGGGGTCTGAAGTTCCGCGGGGACGTCATGGAGACCAGGCTGATGACCTGGTGCAGGGGGAGGGGGGAGCCAATGGGGTGGTCACTCTGAGCGAAGGCACTCAGCAGGCTGAAGGAACGCTTCAGTGTCTTACTTCCTGTCTCCCTGTCCCCGGAATCCTCTATGCTGAGGTCTACAACACACAGTGGGGAAAATAAGTATTCAACACATCAACATTTTTTAATAAAAATAAATAATAAAACAAAATAAAATAATATATTTCCATTGCAGCTATTCACATGCAATTTAGACCAGCCATTGGTATAAACTCAATAGAACTACACAGCTGAAGAAATGGTAACACTCCAATCCATAAAAAACGTTATGTGCAATAAAGTGGAATGACACAGGAAAAAAGTATTGAACACCATAAGAAAAAGCACTAAACCAGCATATGCCACTAATGGGTTCTCCTACTTGTGCTAATTACAATCAGCTGGGTTAGTGCACGTTGGTGGGTAAAGTACTTATAACTTCAAAATGCATCCATCAGAACCCCAAATTGTTTTACACCATTGTCTGTAAACAATACAACTGTAAACAAACACTGTATACAGTTAAAACAATATTTTTTATCTCATGGATGGTCAGTCCTTAACATCCTAACTCTGTCTAGGAAGTTGAGAGTGGTTGCATTAATTTTCTCCAGCCTAATCCCTCAGCTGTTTACCAAAAAACGTGGCGTAGTGACCGCTTAGCTGTTTTTGAATCCCAGATTACACCTTTAATATGGCCAGATAAAAAGATCTCTTTACCATTAGTGACAGGAGAGATGCATTGTGGGTGAGACTCGGGAGCAGAGGGGCCGCCCACTCTGTCAGCTGAGCACATGAGAGGATCCCCCAAGCGCATGAACCTCCTGACAAACCCGGGAAACAGAATCAAACATGTTACATCTCACTTAAGAACAATAGTGTCTATTTATCCAAATATATACTGTATGTTACGGTACATGTGGGAATACGGTACATGTGGGAAAACTAGGGTTAGGGTTAGGTGCTAGGGTGCTAGGCTTAAGGTTAGGATTAGGGTTAGGGGTAGGGTTAGGTTTAGGGTTAGGGTTAGAATTAGGGTTCGACATGCCAGCATGTACCAAGTCACCCTAGCACCTAACCCTAACCCTAGTTTTCCCCACATGTACCGTATTCCCACATGTACCGTAACATATACACTTGGATGGATGTGAAGTAACGTCAATGTGTGGGAGCTCGGACTATCCCTTTAATCAAAACAGATGAGACCTGAGGTCTGAGTGTGTGATGTTGTGGGAGCAGAGCTTCTCCAGGATGCGTGTGACAGGCAGGTGGAGGGGGTGGTCTGGCCTGAGCAGCATGCTCCTACAGTGGGTCAGCAGCGGGGACACCAAGCCCCCCTTACACATGATCTGACGGTTGCTCTCCGATTTCACCATCGCCTGGATGTGGTGGGCCACCGAAGACTGCACCTCCACAGAGAGCTGGGAGAGAGAAGAGAGACAGAGGGGGAGAGAGAGAGAGAGAGGGAGAGAGAGAGGGGGAGAAAGACAGAGAGAGAGAGAGGGAGAGAGAGAGAGGGAGAGAGAGAGAGAGAAAGAGGGAGAGAGACAGAGGGAGAGAGAGAAAGAGGGAGAGAGACAGAGGGAGAGAGAGAGACACAGAGAGAGACAGAGACAGAGAGAGAGAGAGAGAGAGAGAGAGAGAGAGGAGAGAGAGAGAGAGAGAGAGAGAGAGAGAGAGAGAGAGAGAGAGAGAGAGAGAGAGAGAGAGAGAGAGAGAGAGAGAGAGAGAGAGAGGGAGAATAATGAATTAACCCCAAAAAATCTTACACATATTTTGAATTTAACTGAGTGGATTCCTGCAGGTGACAGCACTGGAGCTGTTTCACCTGACTGCACTAGCTGACAGCAGAGTGAGGTACCTGTGGGTCTTCAGCAGTAAACACTCTCGGCAGGAGGGTCATGATGACCCGGACCGCCCCGGGGTGCACTATGGTATGATCACAGGTAAACCTGAAGACAACGAGACACACGGTCATGTAGATTACAACACAATTCCCCACACCTCACCTCTAAGACAGACTCACCTGTAGTTGGACTCTGTGCAGACGGAGGAGATGCTGTACGCTGTGCTCCTGCCCCTCCCCTGCAGGTCCTCCTCTGGTGTCTGTTGGTCCGCTCCTCGTTGCCCTGGCTGAGGAGAGGCCATCTGTAGCCTCTCTCCCCCTCCTCCTCCTCCTCCTCCTCCTCCTCCTCCTCCTCCCCCCTGGCCCTGTCCCCCCTCCTCACCCCCCAGCCCTCCAGTGTTGGTCCCAGTAGCAAACTGGTCCAGGTAGGATAACAGCCTGATGCAGGTGTGCAGAGAGGGGGGCAGGGGGGGCTCGGAGGGGACAGAGGTTGGAAGGGAGGGCGGTGTAGCTGACTCAGCTAGCTCCACAAACTGGTGGAAGGTTCTCCCGTGGGGACGGTTGCCCCCGTTGCCCCTCTGACTCCCTCTCTGCCCTAGGCCCCCCCCAGTCGACCTACCCTCTAGACCCACAGCCTGAGCCCCACCGTGGCCCCCAGTGCCCCCCGTAAGTCCCGAGTCCCCTCCGGTTGACCCCTGGCCCTCGGCCTGGAAGCAGCCCAGTTGTAGCAGGGCCTCGGCCAGCCTCTCGTAGTACCCCTCCGTCTGGAAGTGGTGGGCGTTGACGGGGTGGACGTGCACAGCCAGGGCCAGGGTGTGGAGGGTGAGGAGGAGGATGTCTAGTAGCCCCCGCTGCCCCACGGACAGCCACACGTCCCCCTGGGGAGGATCACAGAGAGCCCCCTCCATGTCCACCACCAGGGAGAGAAGACCTGTGAAGCCCCCTGCCCGCCTGAACGCCCCACAGCTGTTGGGACTCTCCAGGACCTTCAACACAGACTGGAGACAGAGACCAGAGAGAAGTCAGACCATGACACATTGACACATTGACACCCGTATATCAAGAAAAGAGGTTTTGGATGGCGACTTGTTTCCTTCAAAGATGTTTTCTTTGCTGAGGCTTTTCGTAGCAAGCTTTCATCCTTCAACCTTCATCAGAGCATAATGTCCCACTGGAGACTGACAGAGACTGACACTGAGAGAGCGTGTTCCTCTGTGGTTCAGTTGGTAGAGCACGGCGCTAACAACGCTTAGATCGTGGGTTTGAGTCCCGCTGGGACCGTATATACTGAGAATGTATGCACTCACTGCAATGTAAGTCGCTTTTATAAAAGCATATATTATATTATAGAGGATTCAAACATATACATATTTAGACTGCAGTAAAGAGAGCCCGGAGCCTTCACACACAGACGGTGACATATTATTCCAATGACAACAAAGTAATGCTATGAACACGTAACTGAACAGAAGTCATACGTATAACCTCGATATTGTATTTGAAGATTATGTTCAAATTCAACTTGTGTTTCTTCCATTGTTATTTTCTGTCAATTTCATCAAGCTGGTAACAATTTGATGAACAACAGGCAAGTTCATAAATACAGTAAAATAGATAAGTCATGAATTATTTCTGGTAACCATTTTTTTGAGGGCTTAAGCGAAATCGGATTAGTTTG
>NC_137674.1:10942831-10945331 GCF_963989245.1 Nansenia antarctica
ACCCCCGTCACTCAGCACCTCTGCCAGGAGACCACTACGCACCGTTAGCCTGGGGAGCAGCAGGGAACAACAGCAGTCCATCTCAAGGTCAAGATAAAGGAGTCGCCCATAACCGGCCGCACACACGTACACACTTCTACATGCGTCCAAGACTCACCTGTGGAAACAGTCGAGAGCTGCCATCCCAAACTCCACCCCTGCCACCCCGCTGGCGACGCCCCCTGCCCAGCCCTGCTTCAGCACGCCCTGCACTGCACGGAGGGTCTCGTGGGGGATGTAGTTGAGCTGGAACACCACCTGTCGGAAAGACAATGTGTCAGTAGTGAGTGCTGTCACTCTAGACTCTAGAGTGATGTAATGCAGGATTCAACAGAGATGATGTCGTGAGAGAGTCCAGGGAGATAGCCAGCATTGTGTGTGTATGTGTGTGTGTGTGTGTGTGTGTGTGTGTGTGTGTGTGTGTGTGCGTGTGTGTGTGTGTGTGTGTGCGTGTGTGCGTGTGTGTGTGTGTGTGTGTGTGTGTGTGTGTGTGTGACAGGCAGGGAAAGGGGTCTGATTTGATTAGTATTAATTGAGAGGGGCCTGTGGGTGCGTTGGAGCCCCATATGGTTTTGGGGTAGTGGGTCCCGGGGGGTGTGTGTGTGTGTGTGTGTGTGTGTGTGTCTGTAGTTGTGCATTGCTTACCATCTCCAACAGTGAGAAGAAGTGTCTGTGCACAGGGGCTGGTTTCCGCCACACACAGGCAGCGAGCTGGGCCAGTGACTGGACCGTCCACTCCAGGAGGAAGAAGTTGGCGCAGTCCCGCTCCCACACGCTCCGGACGGTCCTGAGGATCTGGCAGCAGAGCAGGGAGTCCTCCGAGCGCAGGAAGGAACCCTGCAGGAGCTGGAACGCTGACAGGTTCTTCACAGCCGCGCCTGGAGACACAGAGGAAGGAAGAGAACCAACTAGAAGATGCAGCCGTCACACACATCTGTTAGACTGAGCATTCCTCAGCTTTAGTTCATCTGGAACGGAGACCACAAAGGAATTCTAATTCTAATGTAGCTGTTTAATGGGCGACGGCTGAGTGGGAGTGACAGACACCGCTGTGCTTCAACTCCCAGCTCTTCATCACTGAACTACGGAAGGTGTTTGACACTACCAGGGTGCTCTCGGGCTACGAGGCAGGCAAGCGACTCACCGCCTGCAGACAGGGCGATCGGCTGGTAGCAGACTACGCAGTGGAGTTCCGCACCTTGGCAAGAGAGACCGGGTGGGAGTTGCGCGCTGTGGTCGTCCTATACGCTCAGGGGCTCTCGGAGGTCATGAAGGACGAGTTATCCTGCCTGAGAGGTTGGACAACTTAGTCGACCTCTCTCTACGGGTGGACAATAGACGCCGAGAGTGGGACCGCGAGAGAGGGTCGGCTAGGGGTGCGCTTCTCCGCCCTACGCCGGGTGTGGAGCCAGCTCGGAGCTTCATGGAGGGACCACTCTACGACGAGCCTATGCAATTGGGGGCGGCTCGCCTTTCTCAGACAGAGAGACATCGCCGTCAGAAGGAGGGGCGCTGTCTCTATTGCGGACGGAGTGGTCATCTGCTAGCCACCTGCCCAGATAAGCCGGGAAACGGGAGGGCTCGCTAGTGTCGGGAGGGGCATTAGTGGGCCGCGAACCACCCTCAGCTGTGGGCGATTACCGGACCTTTTTTTGGGTAACGCTGCAGTGGGGACGCTGCATACGATGGGTGTGGGCGTTGGTTGACTCAGGGGCGGGGGGTAACCTTATGGACACGGGCCTGGCCCATGAAATGGAATGGACTTTATTTGTCATTGCTACAGTACAGGTACCAAACAACGAAATTTAGGAGGGGTGGCTCCCCTGGTGTTAGGAAAGGATTTTTTTTTTTTTTTTTAGAAAAAGCATAAAATCACAAGAAGGTAAGGAGCTGGTTTACATCAATAAAGGCTATGTACACAATCCACTGTACTATACTGCACAGATAGTCAACTAGGGTTGTCATATTGCACAAAAGTATTTTTTCACGTTATTTTAAAGTGTCACAGTTTGCAGGCTTGAAATGTACATGTTTGTGCCTCAGCACTAGCTGCCATACAATCCGTCCGGACTGTCCTGGGCCCAGAACTTAGGCCTTTGCTGTGTTCAGGGCCTTGACGGCCCTGTGGTAGAAGCAGTTCTTCAGTCTGTTTGTCTTAGCGGCCGGGGTCCTGTACCTCCTATTCGAGGGCAGCCTGATAAAGTGTACGTGCCCAGGGTGGGTCGGGTCCCTGGAGATCTTGGAGGCCTTCCTGAGACAGCTCAAGGCTCACAGACCTCCCAGTTCCGGTCCCGGTGCGCGCCTTGGATGGGCGGCCGCTGGGTTCCGGAGTCATCACCCAGTGCACAGGACCAATTCGACTCCAGGTAGAGGGGGAACAATGGGAGCAGGTTCAGTTTTTTATTATTGAGGCCCCGGACTCTCCTATTGTCCTGGGGCACCCCTGGCTGACATCCCATAA
>NC_137674.1:10950331-11027831 GCF_963989245.1 Nansenia antarctica
CCCTAAACGGAGATAGAACCTTATCATTCTAAACGGAGATAGAACCTTATCATTCTAAACGGAGATAGAACCTTATCATTCTAAACGGAGATAGAACCTTACCTTATCATTCTAAACGGAGATAGAACCTTATAGTTCTAAGCTCACGATATTTTAAAAGTTATGAATGGGATGAAAGTGTTCGTTTTCTTCTAACGTCAGGTTTGTCTACCATACGTGTGAATCTAGCTGCAGCCAGTGTGAAGACGGAAGATGGAGTCCCTAAAGTTCTCGTTCTCACTAAGGAGATGGAGGAAGAGGAGAAGCAGTTGATGGAGGAGCGAGTGAAACAAGAGATGATAGAAAAGGTTTTTTCTTTGTTCAAATTCAATCCTATTAATTAATCCCATGACATCTAATTGCAGGTGTAGTAGGGTGTGTTTGTGTAGACAGTTGTCATTAGGCTACTGCACTTGAGCGTAGATTAGCGTGGTCAAACCTTCTGGCCACGACACTATCCCAATGGGGACGAGTTGGGTTCGAAAATAGCCTGTCGGGATGATTAAGGGGTGAACATATAGTTTTACTGTGACCTTTATGCACCTTTATTTTCATTCATGATCTTAAAGTAGACAGTACCTCTGTACTATGACTGTACTCTACTCTATTTGATCTAAAGGCAGTCCCTGTCAGTAATCTCTAATTGTAAATCGCTTTGAATAAAAGTCTGCTATGGTTAAAATGTAAATGTAAAATGCTGCTATTGAAGATAATCCCAATGTGCATGGATTGCAGAATCTAATGCCTCTGTAATGCAAATAATTTTTAGTTGATATTTCAAAATATAATACCGGTAAGTAATACATGGCCATATGGGGGGATAATGCTCTTGAAAGGAAAATATGGAATGGCTTGATAAATGGTATCAACAATGTCCATTAATTCCAGAGAGACTGCTTCAATAGAAATTACAACCTGTTGGCCACTAGGTTTTTAAAAAAGGTTTTGTTGCATCGGCGTTTTTTTTTTTTTTTTTTTACGTAAATGGAAGCTAATGAAACATGATATGGCCACTGATGTTTGAAGTCTGTTAATTTTACTGTATATCTCTCTCTATATATATTGATCTATTGTTAAATACCAAAATACATCATGATTTTACAGTTTAACGGTAATTTCCCAGAAATTGTCTAAAGGGGTTTGACCTACCTACTAAGATTGTGTTATGTTTATTGTTTATTAGGCTGTGTCTGAGGCGAAGGAATTTCGTGAATTGCGGTTCAGGAAACTGCAACACTTAATGGAGAGGAGTAACATCTTTTCCAAAATCCTCCTTATCAAGATGGAGCAACAGTTCATGGAGGCAAGTTCAGATTATTGTCTAGTACAAGTGGTGGGGGGGATGTTAGTAGTTACATGTAATATGAGTACATCAGAAGTTACTGTCTAGTACAAGTGGGGTGGATATTAGTAGCTACATGTAACATGAGTTTATCAAAAGTTGTTGTATAGAGGCTCTATCTCTTGACTGGCAGGAGTACACATTGGAATTAGCATTGGAATGTAGTCACTGCCTTAATCCCTCTCTGTCATATGTGACAGCTCCCAATGAAAAGGGCTACCTGTAGGCAAAATCATTTTTCTGTTTTTTACATGTGCTTAAACTACAGATTGTAAGCTTTCAAATGATGCATCATACATTGAAATCGGAAACAAATTGAAGACGACATGAGTATTTGAAAGTTGCTACACCTGAAATCACTAAGCACAGAAAATCCCCATCAAAGATAATGAATCCCCATCAAACAACAAGAAACGAAGTCATTGTGTTATAGATTACACTTATTTAATGAACGTAAAACTGTTCGGAAAAATAACGAGTGGGTACTTCACATCTTCGAGTTGAATGTTAGCTAAAAAAACGAAAATCTGAAAAAAAAAAAAAAAAAACGTTCAAGACGAATTTCACGTCTTTCTCATTTCCGAGAGGTGTCCATAAACATCAGGACCAGTCACATATTTGTTTAGAGGCCCCCTCTACCCGTAGCAGATAATTGCTTTCTGACTTGCATTTGATTGCATGTTTCCATCCAAATTCAAATCAACCTGATGAATATGAGAAGGATGGAGCAGTGTGTCATCTAGTGTACATACTTGGTGTCTAATTGTATGGTTTTATTCCCACAAATTCAGGAAAAAGATAGGGATGAGAAACTGGAAAATAAGGTGAGTTACTACTTGTTAAGTCTGTAATTATCATCTGTAAACGTTTTAGCTTCCTAGTCACTCACCTTATCAAACTCTCTTGTCACAGGTTGCTGGCAAAACTACTAAGAAAGGTAAGCAAAACAGCACTCCTGTCTTTTACATTACCTCCAGTGTCCCCCCGCCTCCCCAAGAAAGAGGAATTATTACGGACATAGACACCAAACATCTGACAAGCAGGCTAAAATAATAGTTCAACGCACCCAACCCGAATCTGGCGAGTGGCAAGCCCATGGGCTCGTTGGTAACGTTAGTCCGCCAGTAGTCTCGCATAGCCAGACATATCTCCACACTTTGTGCTGTGCCAGCGCTGGAGAATAATACAAGATTTTGCGCGAGTGTGTGCGAGACGAGTGTGTGCGAGACAAGTGTGCGCGCACGACGCAGAGTTTTTGCAGGGTGAGATGTCTGCAGATGGAAAGTAAGCAAGTTGAGACGTTAGATAATATACTTGCTGAGTGTTCTGACAGAGAAAGTTGGTTAAAATGGGTTGTTATTATTGTGACTAGAAAGTGTCTGATTATAGTTCCATGGTATAAAAGAACTAGCAAGAAGAACTAGCAAGCTAGCTCAGAGGTGATGAGATCAGTTAGTCTGCTGCACACTTGCCAGCTAAAGAGCTAACTGGAGGCACTTTATTATTTTACTTAAAGTAGATATACAATCTTTCTTAGTCTGCTAGAATTGGGCTTCATGGTAATACCATAATGGCATATTTACAGTACATGGACAGTGGATTGAAGCATTGGAAATGTCAGTTTTTTTATAGTTGGACATAACATTTTCTTTCAGGTGAGAGAGTAAAGTCAAAATGACATTATCTGACTGGATTGCCCACAGCAATCCAATATTCAATTATAATTATGGATCAATTTATACCTCTTATTAGATTATAAATACTCTGGTTGTTATGTTTGCCTTTTGGTTGACAGCAAAAGGGAGAGAGGAGGATAGAGAGCAGGAGAGAGAGCAGGATGGTGTCAGCACACCAGAGAGAGAGCAAGAACCAGGTGAGAAAGTGGACAGGTAGTCAAGACCACATAAGTAAGTAGCCTTGAGAACCGATGGTTCTGGACCCTACTGGCCCATAGGGCAGGAGCCTATCTCCTGTTTCTGTAGCGTGAGGCGGCTTAATGTCCAAGTACACCCCTGGACATGACGCTGGTATGTCGCAGGGTCTTACCCCCTGTGGGGGGGGGTCCATGCCACAGTCCAATGCCACCCCCCCAAGGCAGCAAACCTAGGGGAAACACTGACCTCCATAACCATTGTCTTGCTCATTTATTTTGTCTCTGTTTTCAAGTCGGAGGAAAGAAGGAGGAAGATTACAACATTGCCGATGTCAAGCCTGAAGAGGTAGGCTAACATACTTTGAATTGGGGCAAATGGGCCTAGTTAACAGTTTCATTTTGATTTACTTTTTTGCATGTTTTTGTGTTTCAGGAAATTGTGTCTACGGCCAAAATACCTAAAGTGGAGGAAGAGTAAGAGGTAAGGAATTGTAATCACAATGTAAGGGATGCATTTTATAGTTTTCAGCCTATTTTATAGCCTGAACCACCATAAAGGGATGGTTCAGCCTATAGTCATGTTTAGGTGAAATATCATCGGTTCTCATAGTATCAGTTGTCCTCATAGCCCAGTAGTGTATGACGTTTTCTACTGTCCTACCTATGAGGCTAAGTATGAACATTTTGCACTCTATTGATACTCTTCAGTTCCAGCACCTCAGCAAAGTCTGATTACGGATGAGCGGTGGTATTTTCACTATTTTTAACATCTAAAACTGCATAAAAGTGAATCAGTGGCTTGGTGTACTGTTCTGTTCCTCTAGATCAGTGCAGAGGAAGAAGAGGAGACGAGGAGAGGAGGTCATTTTAGACTATAGGAGAGGCTGTCTAGGATCGGGAAAAAGGGATTGAGAGAAAAAATAAAATAAAAGAAAAAGGTTATTTGTGGCCACATCTCTGAAAGCAGACACATTGCCGATGTGGTAAAATTACATTAAGTCTGTTGCATGCACTTTTATTCCTAGAAGGACTCGTGGTTTTAATAAAGATATTAACCAATGATATGAGTTAATCTCTCTTCTTGTTTGTTGTTCTTAATTTCTTCCCAACTACTCCTCATATATCAGGTCAGAAGGCCCTCTATAGTGCTGTCTCTTTCTCTCCATCTCATACCTCTGCTCTTTCGGAAAGTACACCCCCCCCTCTCTCTTCCAAACCCCCTCCACCCCTCTCGCTCTCTCTCTCTTCCTCTCCCCTCAGGGTAACTTACCGTGTCATAATGGCCTGTAGGGCAGTGTAGCCGTCGTTGTTCTCAAACTCTGTGAACAGGGTCGGGTTATGGGGGTAGGAGTCTCTGACGAAGCTAAACACAGTGACAGCCACCTCGGCCAGCACCGGCCCGGGGACACTCTGACTGATCTGCAGGAGGTTCTGGATACAGATACGCATGCAGTTCTTAGCTGAGAGGAGAGAGGGAAGAGAGAGAGGGGAAGCAGGGAAGGAAAAAAGTTACAGTGTACAGTCTAGAAGGCATGTCAGATGCACGCACACAAAACACACACACACACACACACACACTTCTTAGCTGGCATACAAGACAGAGGGAAGTATGGGAACCACGGAGTAAAAACGTAAACCACCAGTCAAACCTGTACATAACCACATGACCTCATAGCCACATTCCCCACATAGCACCAGGGGTCATTCCATGTCAAATCAACAAGCCATGACACTCACCATCTCAGATCGCTCTGAAATGCACTGCATTATGGGACATTAGACAGACACATAACTTCAGTGACTAATATCATTGGACAAGGCAAGACCCTAGTCACTAGATTCACCAGAAATACATTACATAATGGTGAAAAAACTAAATGCCCAGTCACAGTTTCATACCGCTTGTCAAACATAGTGAATTGATTTTAGCCCCGCCAGAGACACCCATTCAGATACACTGATAACAGACTCATGTTCTCAACTGACTGTTGGAAGGGTTGACAAAGCATTATCAATGCTGTTGTCTCAGCAACTAAATATTTGTATTACCATCATATCTGACTCATTATAATGACATTTCTCCACATACTTTTCCAGCCATAGACAAAGATAAACCACTTTTCATTTCCAAAACAAACTAAAACACAGAGTGCCTGTGCTCTGTGCACTGGAACAGCTGAGTGGATAATGAGAGGTGATTGGATATCATGAGACACTCTATATGTGTCCTCTGTCTGCTGGCTCTCTTTGCCTCTCTTGGCAAACTCTACAACATCACTGATAGAGCAAAGCCATCCTGACTGCACCAATAATCCCCACTAATGAAACCACATTAGTGCTCTAGCATTCAGTCTTCTGAGAAACGTTATTCTGTCCATGTGGAATATTAGTATACTTGGTGCTCGACCAAGATACGTTGAATGAAGTGTGTTAGTGCTGGGCTGGGGGGGAAAAAACACCACCGTTCAAAGCAGTGCGTCAGCTCACCCTGCAGGTTGGGGACAGTGTTGGGCGTCTGGGCCGCGGAGACGGCCCTGAGTACGCGTGACGCCTGGTGCCTCCAGAGGGCGCTGGTCTGGTCCCAGAGGGACGTGAGCGCGATGATCAGGCAGTGCAGCTCCTGAGTCTCCACCATCTCCTCCACACAGGCGGGCTGTTGACAGAGCTGCAACAGGACCTGTCGGGGGGGAGAGAGGGAGGACAGGAGAAGAGGGGTAGATGACAAGACAGAAGAGAAGAGAGAGAATAGGCAAAAGAGAGGAGAGGGTTAACAATTTTGGTCTTATCGTAGAGGAACACCTCAGAAAGTAAACATTGCTTTGAGCATTGAGCATTGGTAGGGGGTAACTAGGTGGTAGGTGGAGCAGGTTTACTGTAGTCACCTGTATGAGTAGCTCCTGAAAGGTCTCCTCTCCTCCTGTGCTCTCCTCCCTGGCAGGCAGAGACACCAGCAGATACAGACATTTCACCAGAGCAGCCGGTAGGCCTGGCTTCACACATGACAGCAGTTGCTACAGAGAGAGAGAGAGAGAGAGAGAGAGAGAGAGAGAAAACAACAACCTGGCTGTGTCACCATGAATGACATTTCATAGAGAAAGAAAACCACCGTACGGTTATTCATAATCCGTATATACGTCTTGGGCTGCAAATGCAGTGACTCTGAGTGTATGTCAATGGTAAATGGACTGACTTATATAGCACCTTTATCCAAAGCGCTTTACAACGGCCTCTCATTCACCCATTCACACACACACATTCACACATCGATGGTGGCGAGCTACCATGCAAGGTGCCGGCCCGCTCACTGGGAGGAATTTGGGGTTCAGTGTCTTGCCCAAGGACACTTCGACATGTGGCCAGCTGGGACTCGAACCGCCGATCTGCCAACCTTGTGATCATTAGACAGCGGCTCTACCTCCTGCGCCACGGCCGCTCTATGTGAGCCTGTGCAAATAGAAACGGTGACTGCAGAGCCACGGTTCAAGTGTCTACACTGACAGGAGAAGCATGGACACACTATGGACCTATCGCTAAGCCACGCCCCAAAATAGAAATTGTCCAATCATATCACAGCAAAAGTCATGACAGGCAGAAAACTCAGACAAACAACTCGCTAATCTGATGGTGAAAAGCTTCTAGACAAAATATTCTTGTCATCTTAAAAAAAACATGTCTATTACTTGCTGTGGTAAATCAGAAATCAGAAATTTGCCAACTCCCGCCATTGTTAGTCATCGAATGTCATTCAGTCACGGTCGGTCAGTCAGTCACTGTCAGTGAAGCGTTGTTTGTTTGTTTGAGTTGGAGAAAGATTGGAGCTGATTATGAGTGTAGAACGATATGCAAACAAGGCGCTGTCTGAGGGGAATACCAAGACTAATGCGTTTATCCAATACAACCCAGTGTCAGGGGAGTTCCAGCTGGTTTCACTTCCAAGTGACATCAATCCCAAGAGGGAAGGAGACAATAGCTCACCATGGCTATAGAGAGAGAGGCGGTGGGCCTTTTCAATCATAAACCTTTACGTTCCTGTAAGGAGTCAGGATGAGACATTAATCCTCCCATGTTTAGAACACCACGTTGGATACTGTACATGTCAACTCACAGAGTCCTTGACTGTCAGGAGAGATACGCTCTTCAGCAGGAGCCATCCTGTGCTGTCCGTCTCTCTGCCGTCTGTCTGTGTCTCTGTCCTCTGGAAGAACTGTTCCACCTCATACCGAGCATCCTCTGTGGTGGGGGGGGGGGTGCACAGACAGGTCAGGGGTTATCAATTACACAGCCTAGAAAACATACTTCAAAAACACACAAGGTGTGTGAGGTGAATTACCAAATGTATGGATTATTCAAGACAAAGAGGGAAAAGTCCAACAGGTACTTTAAGTCTTTATGTGTTACTATTAGTAATGTTTTAAAAGCACATTTGAGTTACAAAAATAGATTTCAATATGATGTGAGAGCCTGAATTGAGTGTTGGAATGGAATGGAGTGGATTGTTGCATATGACACAGGCAGTCCTCTCTATACCGTTCCCCCTAAACTCTACTCTCAGTTTGTAATCTGAGACACGATAAGATTATGACGTTTCTTCGTTTCTGAGCCATTCTCTACTCACGACTCTCCAGTTTATGTATGGTTCTACAAAGCTGCTGTACATCGCTAACAAATACTGATCTTATAATCCAATAAATCAAGTCTCTGTTGAATGAAACGTGGCATGGATGAAGCACAGGAACCCACAGCGAACAGGGTGAACCATGTGGAAACTGAGAAGTACGTACATACCAAGACCAAAAAGCTAAATGAAGAACAGAAGTAGTGTATCTACTTCTCTAAAAAGAAGAGTGCCTCATGTCCCACAGACAGACTGCCTGTAAATTAATCAGACTTCCAATTTGCTAACGTGGTTTATGCCCAGTGGTTTAGGCACCGGTATAGGTGGGTAGTTGTTGTCGTCACTAACTTTGAAGCAATGTGCTTTCGTGTGTGTGTGTGGTGGTGGAAGTGTACAGTCCCATACCAGCAGGCCTCTCTGCCAGTCTGTTGTGTATGTTGGAGACCATCGTCTCAGCTGTGAGAGACGCCAGCGCTCTCAGATCCAGGGCCTCGGCCCCTCCACTGCTCTCACACACCTTAGACCGGACACAGACAGGGAGTTGAGACGGTTTAATGGCAGCATAATGTATTGTTAGGATAGGAGTGGTAAGGTACACATCAGAGCAAACTATGAGCAGAAGCACAGACGCAGCAGTTTCAGTTCTCTGTTCATGACTGTAAGTCGTATTGAACAAATACACACAACACTCTATTTAGATTCTGTATTTTTGCCCTCCACTTTGTAAGAGGATATTCAATCTCCCCGAGGCTAATGCACGTGAATGACTACTATGTACTGGTCAAATCCCAGTGAGCAGGTCACGAGATCTGTGTGTGTGTGTGTGTGTGTGTGTGTGTGTGTGTGTGTGTGTGTGTGTGTGTGTGTGCGTGTGTGTGTGTGTGTGTGTGTGTGTGTGTGTAAGACCCATTGATCAGGCTTACTGCTGCAGACATAATCAGTCTGTACACGCTGTGTCAGAAACAAGAAAGAGTATTTCCTCCAATCAGTTACTGATGGCTGGGTCCCCTGTACCTCAAAGCACATTCCAAGTGATAGATACTCGTAAAGACTAAAATACTACTATCATTTTGGCAGGAAGTACTTATG
This sequence comes from Nansenia antarctica, assembly GCF_963989245.1. Lineage (NCBI taxonomy): Eukaryota > Metazoa > Chordata > Actinopteri > Argentiniformes > Microstomatidae > Nansenia > Nansenia antarctica. Next base: position 10,959,290 of record NC_137674.1, read on the forward strand.
AGATAAAACACATTTTACCTCCAGTCAATGGGCCTCTGGTTACTTCAAGAGGGAGAGAACAATCATGACATGATTAAGCATTAATCATGCTTTTATCATGTAGTTGTACTTGTTTCATAACTAAATGTTCTTGATCTTAAACATTTTCACTGTCCCTCTTTAACTTTCTATTCTCTTTTTTTCATAATATCTGTCTTGCTTTGTTTTTTGTTTTGTGTACCATTTACTATGAACCACGTTTTTATTTACCTTTCCTTATTCTGTAAAGCACTGTGTGCTACGTTTGCTTGTATGAACATGTGCTATATAAATAAACTTTGAGACTTCGACTTTGACATCAACAGTGAATAAACATGATCTGTTAAAGGGCAAACTGCTGATACCATGCACTTGTCAAATGGAATGCTCTTAAATCTTGTCAAGAATGTCTGGGGACCAGTTTGTTTGAATATAGTATTTTACCTTAACTCTAATATGCGCTCTGTTATCTAACCTATAATAATATCTGTGTGTAGTAAGACCCCTCCCCACTACCTATGTAGAGATACCCCAGCTTCAATACCATACTTGTACTGTAGGCCTGTAGGAAGCTCGGACCAGAGAGACCCCCCCAGTCCTGGCACTACTGCATACCTGTATGTAAAAGAAAACCCAGCCCGTATACTGTACCTGTATGTAAAGAGGCAGGACTCTAAGCAGGTCATCTTCTCTCTGCTGTGTGGGGAGTGGGTTGTGTGTCTGGTCCAGGGGGAGGGGTGTGTGTGTGTCTAGGTGATGTAGGTGCTCCCTGAGGGCCAGTAGGAGCTGGGGGCCCCTGGCAGCCCCTGTTACTCCCCCACTCTCCCCTGCATCCCCCTTCAGCTCCAGGGAAACGGCAAGCTCCCCCGAGGCGCTCAACTCCCCTGTCTCCTTATTGATCCTCTCCACGTCACCCATACACTCCTGAAGGAGAGACAGAGAGAGAGAGAGAGAGAGAGAGAGAGAGAGAGAGACAGAGAGAGAGAGAGAGAGAGAGAGAGAGAGAGAGAGAGAGAGAGAGAGAGAGAGGGGAGAAAGGTTTACAGAAAGGAAGTGTCAGATGATACGGTGTGAAAAGACTGTTTCTGCCCTCGTACTGTTTAGATACAGCAGAAACATTTGAACGACTGTGACTCTTTGTCTCTTCCAGCCCATCGTCTCTGATCATTCTGTCAGTGTCAACGACTCATTGACAGACCAGTTGATAGTGAGGTAGACTACTGTCCATGCTCACTGTGACTACACATTCATAACGTTTTTATTAGCCTCTCCAAGGTTCAGAGAGTTCAGAAAACGTAGTTTAGTTAATTTTTTTTCTCTTTTTTTTATTAAGTTCCATTCACTCTGAACTCCATTTGGCCCCCAGTGCTGACTGACACTTACTTAAGAATCTTGAGATTTGTGACGCCGCTGTATAATCCTCCATCCTTATCCTCCTAGTCTCCCACCCAGCCCCTCACACTGTGGACATTAACGTCTGATGGATTCCGGTTGTGCACCAGCAGTGAAGAGAAGAGGACATCCTGTCTACTCCTACTCTGTCTGCCTGCAGTGTGTACGGTACTGTATGTGAGTAAAACAATTCACTCAATTACATAGGCAACAAGTGCTCTGGAAAGTTTAGGAGACATTCCAATCTCATTGAATCAGTCATGGACAGTTTCACTTCGAAGCTGCTCTGTGAGGATACTCCTGAGTGTGAAATGAACCAACATGGTACTCTCTCTCTCTCTCCTCCCTCTCGGCATGCTGGAATTGGTTTAACAAGTATTGAGTACTGTATCATGTGTTTGTATATACACTCTCACACACACACACACGCACACACACACACGCACACACACACACACACACACGCACACGCACACAGACAGACACACACACACACAGACACACACACACACACACACACAGACACAGACAGAGACACAGACACAGACACACACACAGACACAGACACACACACACACACAGACACACAGACACACAGACACACACACAGACACACACACACACACACACACACACAGACACAGACACAGACAGAGACACAGACAGACACACACACACACACACACACACAGACACACACACAGACACACACACACAGACACAGACACACACACACACACACACACACACACACACACACACAGACAGAGACACAGACAGACACACACACACACACACAGACACAGACACACACACACACACACACAGACACAGACACACACACAGACACACACAGACACACACACACACACACACACACACACACACAGCATAGGATCATAAAACGACATCTATCTTCTTCAACCCTTCTCCCAAACACATCACCCAAGAACCATCTAATCACAGCACACAGACACAGACACAGACACACACACACACACACACACACACACACACACACACACACACACACACACGCACATGAGCCGCCTCAGACAGGGCCCCTTGTACAGTAGCTACGTACCTGTAGTTGTGTGAGAGTCATCTGGGAGTCCACAGACATTCAGAGGGAGCAGTGGGCAGTGTTGTTCTATCCAAAACAAGTGGTATTTATCAGTTCCCATGTCAGTGGGACATGCATTCTCTAACACGCTGTGACATGACTACTGTAGCCAAACAGACCCACCAACCCCTCACTAATCTGCTGCCTGAACTTTGTACAATGTAGAACTTCGTGCATCAGCTGGGTCAGGTCATGTGCTCCCCTTCCTAGGAGGAAAAAAGCAGAAGTGAAGAACTGTTCTACCAGTTATGGGGCCCTCCCCTTCTGACTTCAATGAGGAAGTGTGGCTTTTTATAGACTTTATCGTGTTAGCCACTTATGATAGAATGAGCCAATCCTGGCTACCATAGCCTACTGTACCATTGAAGTAGCGTACTCACTGTGTCAAACCCATGTCTGTGATGATCAGCCTACTTTGCTAAACCTCAATTAACTCGAGGTGATTGAAAAGGCCTACTGAATGTTTACATAAACATGTTTAGGTCTGGTCAATGGTTCTGATGGCTCATTCTAACTATGAATGACAGTGACTTTCTGGAGTGTGTTTTAATCATTTTACTTGCATCTACTTGCATTTACTCGTTTCTAATTCTGAATTCACATGGGCGCTTTTGCGACGAGAAATATTAACCCTCGCAGAAAACGAATAACACAATTCATAAAATAATTTTATTTGTACTGATGTGTGGAAGGATAACCTAGAAGCGTTGGTACACAGCGCCATCTTGTGGCAAACAAAATCATGCGCGCAGCAGCAGCCTACACAAATTTGTTTCAACCCCAGAACAATGTCTAATTCTTCCAGTCTTCTTCAAATATTCCAATAAAAAACGTATGAAATTGCGAGGCTCCTAGGTACCTAGTTGTATGGCCACTATCATAAACCAATGCTGTTTTATTGCCTGATTCTGATACCACACTAACCTTCGAAGCTGAGCAAATACGGGACATACGGGACCACAACAGAGGCGAGTCCAGAGTCTGAACGGTCCCAGCAGCTGTTATGTTACAGGTATTTCACAGAGTCACATGGTTGTGGTGACGGAATGCAATACAGGGAAGTCACGTGTTGTGGTGACGGAAGCAATATGGAGGACCAAGTCTGTCAAAATTAACAATAAATATATAGATACATAAATGAATGTATGAACAAATAAATGAATGAATACACACAGTATAACGAAATACATTTCTATATTTATTTATTCTTTTACGCATTCATTCTTTGTTTTCCACTTTCATTCTTTCTTTTCCACATTCTTTCTTTCTTTTCCACATTTGTTCTTTCTTTTCCACTTTATCAGATCTGTAATGAATGTGGAAAACAATGTGGAAAACAAAGAATAAATGTGGAAAAGAAAGAATGAATGTGGAAAAGAATAAATAAATATAGAAATGTATTTCGTTATACTGTGTGTATTCATTCATTTATGTGTTGTAAGGTGATCAACTTCTCCAGTATCGATTTAATTGAGTCGTCACTTACAAGCGAGTTCGTTTAATCTCAACGAGACGTTCTTGATATCACTTCTTAAGATGATATGATCCAATCAAATATTAGGCACCACTACTGAACTGTTCATTAAGATAATATTTATTCAAGCACATCAGCAAGCAATAATAGTTCATTTCCATGGAAAAGAGTCTTTTCTAGTTTCACCTCTGCAGGCCTATCTCAGCTAGCCGTCAACAAGTTAACTGCAGTGGCTCCACTAAAACCAGAGTCCCTCTCACCTCCGTACATAGTCTTTTATCCAATTCATTAAACATTTTGGGCTGGGTGATGCCCCCCCCCTCTATCTGGTAGTTTTCCAAGTGTCAGCACAAATCCGTTGCAGCTGCAGAAAGTCTTCTCGTTAGCATTGGCCTTCAATTCTTCTCCTGTGTGGGTGCGAGAGTGTATGTATGTTATCAGCTTGAGTGTCCTGCTAGCGTCTCGTTCCCATGGTGATATCGTACTTTGTATGAGCAGAGCATTGTGTCAGTGTCCTTATCAGAATGTCTTGTGAAAACACAACTATTGAAGTTACACAGTAATATTAGGATTCGATTTACAAGTTAGAAGAATAGACTTATCATTAATCATTAGTTATGAAAGTACAGAAAAATAGAATATTATAACAGCAGGTGTAAAATGGTTGTTAGCACATAGGTAAAAATAAGTAATTTACAGGCAGTTTGAATCATAAAACGTTCTTTTAGTCAGGAGCTTGTATTTCTTCTTGTCGCTCAAAAACAGAACCTCTCTTTTGGCTTTGCGTGACCTTCCTATTGTTCTCAACTGACCGCGTTCACATATTATTTAAATGAGCACATAGTACATGATTTATCACTTCTAGTTATTTTAATACAAATTCCCAACAAAATGTATTTCGTTATACTGTGTGTATTCATTCATTTATTTGTTCATACATTCATTTATGTGTCTATATATTTATTGTTAATTTGGACAGACTTGGTCCTCCATAGCGATACAGGGAAGTCACGTGTGAGGCTATATCCTGCGTTGGGGCGGGGTCTACCGCAACCAGTAACATGAATGAAAAATACCCTGCTACTTTGTAACGAAGAACGATCCCGTTAAATATGAACTAAAATCTTGGGATTATTTGTAATCATTGCAATATAGTTGTGTCCTTGTGGATATTGTTTATTTGTTTCTATTTAACATAGTCATAATCAGACGCAGTGGCCAGGCCTACAGGGGTTCGCATTCTCCTTGATCACTATATTAATTATTATTGATCACTATGTCTATGCTTCCGATGCCTGAATGTGAGGAGGACGCAGGAGACATATTTGACTCTATTCAGAATGGAAATATTGAACAATGTTCACTCTTCATTCAATTCGATCGATCGATCCTCAAAGAGAAAGGTAGGCTATGTTTTGCTGGGCTTCAAGTAGGCATCTCTGATGGCATGCATTATTTAGGCTACTGTGATTTGAGTAATAATAGCCTAAATATCATTTTGATTTTACAGTGTTGTCATATATAGTTGTTTTACATACTGTATAGCCTAACATCTTGTAAGGTTCTGGGTTGACGTCATTCACGGTTGTGGTTTGTGTTTAGTCTCAATAACTATGAATAAATTAAATGTCTGATTCAAATAATCTGTCGTCAGTGCTTTTTCCATTCTTTCATCCAGCTATCACTTTCCTCAATGAAGTATTAATGCCATGAAGAGATGAGCATCGACTTAAGGAAACAGAACCATTCTTAATGATGTGTAATTACTATAGTATTACCAGTGTCATCGTCTTGATGGCTTGTGTCCAAAATCACAAGTTGCATATTTAATCATTGCAAACCATTAATAGACACTTTGGCATTCAAGCTTTTCTCTGCACTGCTTCTTAATGTGATTGTGTCATTTTGCTGGAGGGTACCTACCTAACCCTGGCTGTTAACGTTATCAGTGATCTCAGATGGTTTGTCTGACCTCTGACAGACACAGCTCCGGTGACAACATGAAGTCACATTTGAAATGAAGTCAAAGATGATCTGATGTGTTTGATTACACATCTGAACTGAAGTTCAGCTTCAGTTCATATCCCACACCCTGTTGTACAGTACTACTGCAGTCAACCCCAAATTAACCCAGGGGACCATTATTATTTAACTGTGTGTGTGTGTGTGTGTGTGTGTGTGTGTGTGTGTGTGTGTGTGTGTGTGTGTGTGTGTGTGCAGGCTGGTGTGGTTTTTCCCCTCTCCACTATGCCGCCATCCATGGTAATCGTGTCCTGGTTGACCTGTTTCTAAGCAACGGAGCTGACCCCAACCTGACGTGCGATGAGGGACAGACGGCATTTCACTTTGCCTGCAGGTCAGTAACACTACAACTCCCACTCCGCCTACGGGTTTGCTCAAATATAGCCCTAGCCCCACACCTCATCTTCTACTACTGGAAACCGCTATTCTAGATGTGATTGTGATGGTGAAATCACTGGATAGGTTTAACATAATGATAGCTTCATCTAGCCCAATAGGTAAAGTGAAGTTCCCAACATGATCTGTGGACAATGAAACAGGAATATACATATACCCACTTTTATTCACTCTAATGACAGAGCATTCTGTCCATCCCTACTGCATTATGTGATGCACCACTGCCTAGTAGGCTACCTCCTCTGCTGGTGTTAACTAGTGGTGGTGCTTCTATGTTTCCCAAGGCATGGTAATATTTACATCATGCATCAGATGATGCAGCATGGGGCTGATCTTCGCCTTATAGACTCCCAGGGCAAAACCTCCCTGCACCACGCAGTGACCGGAGGCAGCATGTGAGTACACACACACACACACACAGATATATACTGTACTTGATGACAATGACAAAAAACCTCCCTGCACCACGGAGTGACAGGAGGCAGCATGTGAGTACTCACAGTCACACACACACACGCGCATGCACGCACACACACACACACACACACACACACACACACACACACACACGGCGCACACACGCACATACAGATATATACTTGATGATAATGACTATACCTGTCGGCTGCTCATCCCTGCCTAATGTGATCACTCTATAACCTTTGCACTATTGATGTTTACATTACTACCTTTGTTCTACTGTATATTGCACATTGCACATGTCTCCTGACATAGCTTCTTTTATACTCTGCACATTAGATACTGTATATAAACGACCTCACTGTACATAGCTCATAACTGTATATTGACCATAACTGTATATACTGTACCTCTAAACTGTACTGATGTTTACAATACTATCTCTGCACATACTGTATATTACATAGTTACCTATCACTACGTCTTGTTCTATTACTATTTCTATTTATATGTATATCATGCCCTTATATCACTATTTGCACTTCTGGTTGGCATGCTAAACTGTGTTTCGATGTATTGTACTACTCTGCGATGACCATAACGTTGAATCTAATCTAATCTAATATACACGTAACCCTGTGTTCTCTGGCCCAGTGTTGCCATGCACTACTTGTGGGAGACAGGGATGTTCCGCTTCTCTGATGGGGACAAGTATTGGGTGACACCCCTGCACCTGGCCGCAAACAATGGCAACACAGAGGTAGTCCGTTACCTGCTAAGAGACCAGGTTGGTCACACACACACACACACACACACACACACACACACATGCGCGCACGCACGCACGCACGCACGCACGCACGCACGCACACACACACACACACACACACAGCTGGCATCTCTCTTGAGTCTTATTTGGGGAGCTTGCATAGACAGATTGCGACTTTTTTTTTTGTGGGTAGAGATGTTCACCAAGCTTCTGTGTTTCAGAGATGCGCAGTGGAGTCACTTGACCAGCAGGGGGGGACGTCGGTGCATGTGGCAGCAGAAAGAGGAGCTGTGGAGTTGTGTTGGACTCTGTTGCAGAGATCAGGATACAGGATCCTACACCTGAAGAATTACAGCGGGATGACTCCTCTCGATCTGTGCAAGCAAGGACAAACATTCAGGTGTGTGCTAGACCTGCGAACACCTAGTCACCCTCCTCACCTGTTATATTCAAACACCAAGTCACCCACTTCACCTGTTATATTCAAACACCAACTCACCCACTTCACCTGTTATATTCAAACACCAACTCACCCTCCTCACCTGTTATATTCAAACACCAACTCACCCTCCTCACCTGTTATATTCAAACACCAAGTCACCCTCCTCACCTGTTATATTCAAACACCACGTCACCCTCCTCACCTGTTATATTCAAACACCAACTCACCCACTTCACCTGTTATATTCAAACACCAACTCACCCACTTCACCTGTTATATTCAAACACCAACTCACCCACTTCACCTGTTATATTCAAACACCAACTCACCCTCCTCACCTGTTATATTCAAACACCAACTCACCCACTTCACCTGTTATATTCAAACACCAACTCACCCACTTCACCTGTTATATTCTTCCAACACATGAAAGCCACAGAGTAGAAATGTTGTGCAATGTTAAGATAGTGCTCAGTGTTAAGATCGTGTTCAGAGATAAGATAGTGCTCAGTGTTAAGATAGTGTTCAGAGATATGATATTGCTGCAGATGTCCTCATGTTGAACATAATATATGGTCAATGGAATTTCATAATTTTGGGTCATAATTGGGTGTTTCTCAACTGGTGTGGAGTGTGTGGTAAAAAAACAAAAAAATCTATTTTAAGACTAGAAAAAACTAAAAATGTTGTTGTTAAGTGTCAGACTTTTATTTTGACAGACGTGCATGAAAGTGGCTTCTCAACTTTGGTCCAGCTCAAGTAAAAGCAGAGGAACAGGTTGGACACTGAGCGTGATCTGAGAGTAGCTCTGTCTACCATCACCCCAGACTGAAACTCTAATCAGGAGTAAAGCACATACCCAATTATCTCACTAGCTTCCCCAAATGCCTGTTGGGTGACAGCCTGTTTAGTAGGCCTACTCAGAGAGAGTATCATAATATTGTGTGTGCAAACACAGATATGTAGTTATGATATTCATTTTATTCATAATCACCAGGATCAGTAGCACGCAGTTGTGATGTTCATACTCCTCAGTTTATTAATCAGGATCAGTTTGCTATTGCTAGAGTAATGTGCTCTATTTGTTTATTTTATGTTTAAAAAAAGGTCATGATGACATTGTGTAAGTCTTTACTAGCCCAGTTTGAGAAATAAATTAACTTGGTTTAAATTCTATAAAAGTTGGTCACAACTTAATGACCATGAAAATATGGGTCCGAAAGCCAGACCGGTTGAGAACCACTGTTATACAGTAATTCATGCCAGAGATTAATTATGTTCCCTTGTGTTTTTCTTTGACTATTTCTACAGACATCAGCAGCTCACCAAACTACTGAATCGGTACATGAGGGAGCCAAAACACCACAAACCCGTAGAGTCAAATGGTAAACATTCTTACTGTCTGTGCTGAAGAGATTAGTTGACTTTTTTTGAGTAGTTTGACTTTAATAAACATGATTGATATTGTGTGTGTGTGTGTGTGTGTGTATATCTGTGTGTATATCTGTTTGCGTGTTTGCCTGAGTGTGTGTGTGTGTGTGTGTGTGTATGTGTGTGTGTCTGTTTGTGTGTTTGCCTGTGTGTGTGTGTGAGCGAGTGTGTGTGTGTGTGTGCGCGCACGTGCATGCGTGCATGATCCATGATGTATTTCCCATGTGTTTCGTGTGTGTTTTTGTACAGGCCTGTACTACTGGTCACTGCTGTTCCCATCCCTGGGTGGAGCTGTTGTCCTGCTTATAGCCTCTCTGTTGGGGGGCTACGGGGGGCTAGCCTGCGGCCTGCTCTTTCCTTGGCTGGCTAGTAGCATCTTCTCCCAGTTCCACCGCTTGACCACCTACCAGAGGTAAGGCATCACAACACAACATCTTCATTTGCTGAATAGCTTGAGAAGACAAAAAACAACCATATAGTATACTGTATGATCAAGCAACATCTTGTCTTTCTGTGTTATTTTACAGGTTACCAAATCCCATCTACCTGGGTACTCTGATAGCTGGTCTCATCCACTCTCTACTCTGCTTCTACTGCAAAATAATGCCTAATATCCTTGACATAGTCAACACATTTATATAACACAGTCTGTTTACACTTTAGATCAGATGGATTTGTTCAGGTGAGAAAAGTCCCACACCCATGAGCTGCTGAGCTGTTCCACCCCTGTGTTTGTGTCTAGTGCTACGTACAGTGTCTAGAATACATGTTTAGATCAAAACCTGATGATATAATTTATGATCCTTAACCCCTCACGTGTGTGGCCGGCTAATGCTCTGGTGCATGCGTCTGTGGTCCACTTCTCCCTGGTTCTGGGTCTGTTCTGGAAGCTCCTGACCCAGGACCCGGGAGAGCTCAACAGCGGGGATGCAGACCCCCGATTCTCCTGCATCGCTGACCTGGTGGAGGCCAATCAGAACCCCCAGAGGTTCTGCATCTACTGTGAGGTGAGAACTCAACTTGAGGACCAGGATGTAGACAGTATGTTTTTTATTTTATTTATTTTTTAATTCATATTCACTTTATTGTCATTACATATTACAAGACAATGCAACAAAATGATTGTGCGTCTAACCAGAAGCAAATTATCACTGCAATATAATTGCTATTTGTTGCACTTCTGGTTAGACGCACAATAACGATGTGCAATGTCATACCATGTCATACAATGGTGACTGGATGTATTATGTGCAGTGGTATATATAAATTGAGATTATATACAATGTGCAATTGTACAGGCTATGATACATATGATATATACAGTATATGATAAATATATAGTATATAGTGATAGTATACAAAAATACAGGCTGTGGGCTATGATACACAGGGATGGGCTATGTACAGCATGATCTACACAGAACACAACTGTAACTGTATGGTCAGTGAGACGGTGTAGAGTTTAGAGTCAAAAGTCTGACAGCTGAGGTGAAGAAGCTGTTGGTGGTCCTGTTGGTTCTGCCCGGGAGGCTACAGTAGCGTGCCCCAGAGCGAGTACCACGTAGGAGGGTGAATGGTGGGGTTAGACTTGGTCATAGTCAGTTCCTCCTGGGTTAAAGGGATGGTTCAGCCTAGTTACCGTTGGAATCCTGTCTATTGGAGATGGCGCTGCTGATCGTTAGCCTGTGCTGTGGTAGCAAAGTACGGTAGATAACAGAGAACCCGAGAATATTTCACTATTGGCCTATGAGGACAACTCGGGGTAAGATAACATTTCACCTAAACATGAAAATAGGCTGAACATTTGTTTTGTTATTAGTAGACGTGCGAGTGTATCTCTTTTGAAGTTGACCCCTGGAATAGACAGCCTGTTTCACCTTGCTGTGTCCTCTTAGCATACGCTGTGTAACTTGTCTCTCTCTCTTTCTCCTTTCTCCTCTAGTTGTTTCAGCCAGACAACAGCAAACACTGCAAGCTGTGTGACGTGTGTGTGAGGGACTACGACCACCACTGCCTATTCCTAAACCGTTGCGTCGGTAGGGGCAACCACCGACTCTTCCTCTTCTTCATCCTCTCCATGGTAGTCGCCCATATCCTCTTCGTTGCCACGGCGACACACTACCTTAACTTTGCGCTGTCGGAAGACGAACGCGGCCTGTTTTCGTGGTATTCAGTATTAGGGTCGGAGTGTTGGGTCGTTGCCATGGCAATCATGAACACGCTGACACTCTTCTGGGAGATGTGGCTACTGACAGAACAGTTTGACTCTATCGCCATGGGGAACACAAGCTACTTCAGACAGGCCGAGACCCCTTCCAAACAACAGTCGTTCGGTCAACGCTGGTGCACTGTGCTTGCGTTCCTATTGGAGGGGAGGAGGAGGATGAGCGGAGTAGGGAGTCAGGACAAGATCTCCATAGACATTTAGAAACTGTTTACTGTACTCCCAACCTGTCCTGTGCACAGCTCTACCAGAGAACAGTACCATGTGTATTTCTCACTTGAAACCAGTGCGCTCAGAACTGTCTGCGACCCAAATTAGTTCTCTGATCAGTGTCATGAAAAAAAAAGACCCCACTCTTAATCGACATGCTAGTGTAACCATAAAATGTGATACTTGAATATAGGATTGACATTATAGTCTTAATATATGGAATAGAATGAATGTGAACTCTTGCCTGCAGAAAAGCCACTATGCCACAAATATTTTACTCACCTGTGTAGTTAGTTTTTTTGTTAACGCACTGAGCAATTTTAAAACAGACAGTGTTTTTAGGAATATGATGATTTAACGTGTCTTGAGTGTGTTTCTTATTTTATGTAATGCACTGAGGAGCTATGTTTCAGCAAACCTCTAATCTCTTATGTGTTTTCATACTCTTTACCAGTACACTTTTCAATTTAAGTGTTGTTGTTTCAAATAAAAGTGTGGTGTGAAATTATGACACGTTTTATGTCATCTTTTTGTATGGCGTATGGCTAGTCCTTACATCACAAATATTAGATAGAATATTATATATATATATAGATTCCATACAATTGTTTTGTAATTCTCAGAATACAGACAGAGTTCTGTTTACAGAGCATTCATTGTATCATGTAACTCTATCTGCGGAACATTAAACAACAATGTACATGCTCAGAAAAGTTCAGATTGAGAAGGAATATAATAAAAGCAATATAATTCCTCCGAAGAAAATTGGCTTGATGGGTGTGACAACCCTCTCTGCCTTGTCTGCCTGTTACACTCCCCCCCCCCCCCCCCCCCCTGCTTAAAATAGACGTTTAAAATAAATTGGGGGTTGATTTGCTTGATCCAGGGGTATTGCACCCTGACACATTATCTGTCTGATTTACCTCAGTTGCTATCCCCATGATTTGGAAGGCAGCCTATGTGCTCCCAACCCATAAAGGTGGTGACCCCTCTGACCTGGATAATCTCCACCCAATATCTAAGCTACCTCGTCTTTCCAAAGTATTAGGGTGGATTCACACCTATCATTTTATTTAAAAAAAAATCAGATATGATACACTGTGTTCAGAGACTCAACATAATAACACAGCTGCGTTGAGGCTGAAAACCTGTATAGGCCTACTTTTTTTCCACATAGAAAGTTGATCAGGAAGTGATAAAGAATCGAACCGATAAGCAGAATCGGTAATGTAATCAGTATCAATAACATCTTATCAATTCCCATCCCTAGTATTAACTCAATAATACTACACAGCTAAAGAAATTGCAAGACTCCATCAAAATGTGCTGATGATGTGCTTTTAATTCAGTGCAAAAATCAAAACAATTCAGTGCAAAAAGCAATCACAAATATATAAAATGTTTTCTCTTTTTTTCCATTTTTTTTCTTAGGTATTTAGACTATAATTTGTCTTCAAATAATGTGATATGCTTGCATTGTATGTACTTATGTGTAAAGAAAATAATAAAAATTCTATATAAAAAAAATACAAATATATAAAATAAAATTACTTTACTTTTAACTTCCACCTTTGACTAAACATCAACATCAACATAAACATCACTAAACAAACTCCCAGAACTTTATGTATCTTGTCTATCTAAGGTAATTATACCACCATATTCTGCCATCCTCTGACTCCTCTAGAACACGGTCCACTCTCTCCTCCTCCATGGCAGCGTCCTCCACTCTCTCCTCCTCCATGGCAGCGTCCTCCACTCTCTCCTCCTCCATGGCAGCGTCCTCCACTCTCTCCTCCTCCTCTCCATGTACCTCTTCCTCCTCCTTCACAGTCATCTCATCCTCTTTCTCCTCCACCTCTCCATGTACCTCTTTCTCCTCCTTCTCAGTCATCTCATCCTCTTTCCTCTCCTCCTCTTTCTTCTCCTCCTCCTCTCCATGTACCTCTTCCCCTTCCTTCACAGTCATCTCATCCTCTTTCTCCTCCACCTCTCCATGTACCTCTTTCTCCTCCTTCTCAGTCATCTCATCCTCCTCTCCATGTACCTCTTTCTCCTCCTTCTCAGTCATCTCCTCCTCTTTCTTCTCCTCCTCCTCTCCATGTACCTTTTTCTCCTCCTTCTCAGTCATCTCCTCCTCTTTCTTCTCCTCCTCCTCTCCATGTACCTCTTTCTCCTCCTTCTCAGTCATCTCCTCCTCTTTCTTCTCCTCCTCCTCTCCATGTACCTCTTTCTCCTCCTTCTCAGTCATCTCATCCTCTTTCTTCTCCTCCTCTTTCTTCTCCTCCTCCTCTCCATGTACCTCTTTCTCCTCCTTCTCAGTCATCTCATCCTCTTTCTTCTCCTCCTCTTTCTTCTCCTCCTCCTCTCCATGTACCTCTTTCTCCTCCATCTCAGTCATCTCATCCTCTTTCTTCTCCTCCTCCTCTCCATTGACCTCTTCCTCCATAGGAGACTCCTTTGCCATCATCCCTTGTTCATTTTGTATCTCCACGTCAGGCTCCACCTCATCCTGCACTTTTCTCTCCACCTCGTCCTCTTCCTCTTCCTCTTCCTCCATGACAGAGCCCTTCCGCTCCCTCTCCGTCTCCGTCTGTCGGCCTCCTTGAGAACTCTGGCTGTCGTAGCTGCTGCTCAGAGCGTCCTCCGGTAGAGGCTGCCAGTAGTCGTACAGCTTACCCTGCACACACAGACACACACAATGAACATGGATGGTTTTATGCACATCTTAACTGTATGGAGTTATGCACATCCCTAGTGATGAGCTGACAGGATGTGCAGACTGGCTGATGAGATGTGGGCTGAGCTACCTGGAGAGGCTGGCTCCTCTGGAGGAGCACCTGCCACCTGGTGTAGATCCTCGCCACAAAGTCCTTCACCTGCGGAGGGAGAGGGACAGATATGGAAATTACTTAAACCTCTGAACACCCATTTACTGCTCCGCCTATATTTGTATTGGTTGGGGCAGATGCGCTTTTGTGGTGACACACCAAATTACCAAAACAGTCTTTGCACATGGTTTTAGTGGTGTGCAGCGCTCTTTAGTGGAAGCAAACTAGGGCCTGTAGACCACCCACCTTACTCCTGTACAGACACTTTTCACTCTCTCTGATGTCACACTTGACATACTTCTCCAGTTGAACACACAGCAACTGCAACGGCCTCTGATAGAGTGAGAGAAGGTAGAGGAGAGGAGAAAAGAGCAGAAGAGATGAAAGCAGGGAGAGAAGAAAGGGGGATGGAGTGGAGAGGACAGTTATATCTCTTTATAACAATAACAATAGCTGCAGAGCAGTAGACAAACATGTCAGTATTCAGTGCTTTGTGTTTACCTTCTGGTTTGGGGGTAAAAACTCAAAGTTAGAGGCTTCATTTGCCAAGGCCAAAAGGCTATAGCAGAGGTAGTAGGCCTGAAACACAAATACAACATCCAGTTGATTCTCACACTCAAGGGAAAACCACAGTACGATACTCAGAGTGTCAGCTCCAGCTATCCAATACCAATGGTAACCAAATTGCATGAACCCTGTGCTGGGAATAAAGTCTAATAAAACATGTTAAGTGCATCCCATTTTGGATACCACATAGCATTGTGGGCTAACACCCATTTACAAAAAAAGTCAAACTATTGAACCCTTCCCATACCTGCTGGTCGAGAGAGGCTGAGTTCTGCCCGTTCTCCCCCTGCTCTCTGGAGCTGCTGGAGCTCTTCAGGGCTGTGACGAGCAACGATGGCTGCATGAGGGGCACGTAGTGCCTCAGGTACGACAGCTAGGGGAGGAGAGGACATTTGTTCTATTTTGGTAACTAGGGATGTCCCGATCCGATATTGATATCGCATATCGCCGCGATATTGGTCCTGAATGCTGGATCGCAGATCGCACCAGAAAAAAAATAGGCAGCGATCTGGGGCTCGCGATCCGGCGTGTCACTCACGTGATGACAACAGTAGTAGTCAGTGGTCACGGGCATGAGAGTTGGCTAGTAGCTACCTGTGTGTAATGAGTCTGACAATGTCATGATGCTATCTGGTGAAATCATAAACCATTTGCTTACGTAATTTTTCGGTTGTTTACATATTCTGAAACTACAGATGGTAAGCTTTCAAATGATGCGTCATACATTGAAATCGGAAAACAATTCAAGACGACACGAGTATTTGAATGTTTGTTTGTATCAATGTTTTGCTCAAGAATGGTGACTGCTAAAAACGCTGCTAACAGCTAGTGGCTAACGTTTCGTTCTAAAACAAAGTATGTTTACAAGACAGGTATCACTTACCGGGTAGCCTCTGGCAACAGTGAATCCAACCCACAGATTATAAGTATTTAGTGATCGTTAAACTGTTATATATTATATCGAGTGGTACTTCAAGTTGCCTGTTATGAAAAAAACGAAAACCAGATATTGTTTTACATACACCCCTTTGATTCTGCGACTGGTTTCTAGTCTCACCAGCAGCGTCACTAGGCTACACTTTTAAAAAGGGTCCTATAATTGATTTGCCATTTGTAAGAGAAGATAAATAGAATAAAAACATGAAGGCACTAAAACTAGAAATCAGACAGTAACTCTTTTTTTTCTACAATGCTGAATGCTGCAGTTTAAATTGTTTTAACTTTAAACCAGTTGGTCACTGAGTACTGCAGAGTACTGTTTTTGTTGCTTGAATAAAGGCTGGCAGTCTTTAATAGCCAACTGTTGTTGTGGACTATATACTGGGGAAGTATTTGTTATTATTCAGGAGTAAAACAATAAATACAAATATCGGATTGATATCGGTATCGCAGATACCTGAAGCCCAGGTATCGGTAGTGAAAAAATGGGATCGGGACATCCCTATTGGTAACACTTCAGGAAGAAAAGCGTAACTAACAATTGAATGGAATTGCAGGAAAAGAGTAAGGGAATGGTGTTAAACTGGAGGTGGCACAGGATTTGTTTCCATGTCTTACCTGGAACTCAGTGTTGGAGGGCTTGTAAGTGCATCTGTTGACCAACAGTTTGGAGATGATGGACATACTGAGGTGTTTCCTGAGTTGCCTGCACAGAGACAAATCAAACAGCAATAATACCACTTGCTCATGCACAATGTTCACTCACTGAACAGAAAAATAATTAAGAGCCATAGAGATAAGAGAAATTGTAATAAAGGACATCAAATGTATATGTCCCAACCAAAAAGCATTACCATGTGTCCAAAAAGTATACATTACCACTTTAAGAATAATGCATTGTGTCGAAATGCGCTCTAAAGGCATTTAAAGGTGCAATATGTAGCGTTTTCCCCATGAAAACGTCACTAAATAACCATGCTGAATCATTCAGTATGAAGCATTGCATTGGTTAAAACTGCCAAGACTCTGCAAGGTCTTACTTTCCACGTGTGTTGTCTGGCAGCAGCTGGACCATCCAGTGAAGGTTGTGATGGTCGTCTGTCATGTCCATCAACGCAAAGCAAATCCTCGGCAGCTAAACAAAGCAGGAAGAGAAAATTAACATGAGACTGAACCAAAATAATTGGATAAAGCCACGGTTAGGTAAATTTTCCCCATGCAGAGAAAGAGAAAGAGATGCTCACTGACCATGTGGTCCCAGTCCTTCATGTTGTTGACCAGATTGTGCTGTAGGGAGCGGACGTCCTGAACAGGGGGGGTGATCTGCGTATCCAGCGCCACTCTGCTCACCACAGTCAGTAACAGCAGCAGGTCTGAGTCACTGTAGGACTGCGGACACAAGGCACTGACATCCGACAGGTACTGGAGAAAGAGGGAGCGGGAGAGGGAGTGGGAGAAAGAGAGAATCAGTACAAACACTAGGGTTGGGCCGGGGGGGATGGTATTACCGGTAGAATTAACCACCTGTCCGGTCGTTAATTGATCGTTAGGTAAGCAGTAACCACATCTGACATTTTGGCAGTCAATCTGTGTTTTGTAGATGTCCTAATCTTTTAAGAAAAAAAACATTTTACAATTTATATCTATTCAGCCGTACCTTAACAACATACTGGCAGTTGTGCTCTTGGAAAGTGAGTTCCTTCTTTCTGGACGAGCTATTCTCATTGCTGATTTCGACAGACCTGGACACAGACACACACACGTGGGCAAACATGAGGCAATTCAAAAAAGAGTCTGCCAACCCTACCCATTGGTATTGTCATGTCCTCTTAACTTACTGTAGCAATAGGTCTCCCTCTGTGAAGTCTGTCTGGAGCTTCTCCTGAGGGAACAGTGTGATGAATGGGACGCCCATGTTCATGAAGACCAGAGTCACGTCGCCAATGCTGGGCACCCACACATCATCCCTATGGCTCTTATACAACACTGTGGAGACAAATCAATACTCATTATTAATACAACAACAATTCAGGTTAAAAGAGATCAATTATTAGGCTGAAAACAGAAATAGAAAAACTAACAGAACAAGTGGATGTAGATGAAAACTGTACTATAGAAGCACAGAGCAACTTGAAAACAACCAAAAAGAATGGGAGGAACTTACCGTACTCAAGAACTGTACAGTATACAATATATTACAAAAATAATGTGAATTGGATCGGAAATTGTGAAAAATGCAAAAAACAACCTTCAATAGAGAAATGCGACCAAAAACAATATACAAAAACTCATTACAAAAGACCAATCCATGAATCACTGAATGATATTCTGAAAGAGGAAGTGCACTATTTGAAGCATGTCTTCTTTTCAATCTCCTCCACTCAACAACGATGCTATCGCATTTCAAAAGGTTGCATCCAACTGTCAAAGTAAATGAAGGTGAGGGACCAACCCAATCAAGAATAGCGACATTTATTCAAGCTCACAGGTGTGACAGAAGCCGCAGCGAAAAAACTACTGCCCTAATTGCCAACATGGTGGCTAAAGATATGCTGCCTATTACCGGTAGTACAGTAGAGAGGGGAGAGGATTTAGAGAATACATGGCATACATAGAGCCAGAGTACATGGTTCCATTTTATTTTTTTTAAAACAGCACCTTGTGTCTCGAAAAGATGCATGCTAACTTGTAGATAAAATGTAAAAAAACAAATACAACAAACAAAAGGTCCTCCGATCATGTAAAAAAATAATACAGTGGACACGCACGCACGCAACACACCTGTCCTTATTAACTGCAAAGAGAACGAGTGCAGTATACATCACGCACGCACTTACAGATTTGTTTGGCAGCAGACAAGGCGATGTCTTTCAGGGCCTGTAGTATGTGATAGGAGACCTCCCTCTCAGGGTGAACTGACATCATCTACCGGAGGGGAAAACACCAATTCAAAACAAGCGAAACAACAAGTTAATTAATCACATACAGTCGATATATACAAACTAAATGCAAGAGGCAAAAGCAGTAGTAGAGCATATTGGGAGAGTTGGTGGAAGTACTTGGAAGAGCCAGAGTGAGACTTGAGGCGGGCAGGGAGAGGAGCAGTAGGCAGCCTGGATCAGACCAGTACTGACGTGAAACGCAAACTGATCAGGACTGGACCTGAAGAGAGAGGGAGGGGTGATTGATTTAGTGTGAAATCTGAAAAATCTGTGTTTTTCACCATTCGCGTGGACATCAATTCAAGATGGCCACCAAACGAACCCCATGGGACATTAGTTGACCGTGGCAACATGAAGAAATCTTAACTAGACACCATTAGGGTCTTAAAAAAACAGGTTACGAAATAATGTCATTCGGGTACATGGGAACCTATTTCTCCTACTAATTTGTTTATTATAGATCCCCATTAGTCATCATAGTGATGGCTACTCTTCCTTCCACACAAAAAGACAAGACATTCACATATGATATAAAACATTCAACACAAATTAGCAGTCACTATACAACATCGATCAGCAGCACATCAACAAAAACGGTAAACAGAATTCATCAGCAATCAATTTACTGATGAATTCTGTTTAGCGTTTTTGTTGATTTGCTGCCATTTTATGGTTTTAACAAAAAAAGTAGTGGTGATGACAAAATACTCTGTCGATTGCTAGGGATGCTCCGATTTATCGGCCACCGATTTAAATCGGCCGATTTCACTCCAAATGACTCGATCGGTGATCGGCAAAAATGGCCGATCGCAAAAACCGATTTTTTTTTTTTTTCCCTGGGGAAGACAGATAACTGAACAGAAAACATAGGAGGACGTAACAGTATGTAAACCATGAAGGCCACGTTTATGATGTCTTTTATACAGCCATATCGACTGACTTGGGCTTCAGGCCCTAACTGGGTGATAGGCCAGACCTTTACTATGCCATAAAAATGGGTCTGCGTTTGCTTGGTGCCTAATGGATCAAAACTTTTGTCTAAAAAGCAAAAAATACTTAGGCTATCCAGTCAGTTATGTATTTAAAAAAAAATCGGTATCGGTATCGGTATCGGTTGATCTTGAGGAAACAAATCGGTGATCGGTATCGGCCCCAAAAATCCAGATCGGAGCATCCCTATCGATTGCCTCTGTTCTCTTCTACACACACACACACACACACACACACACACCACACACCACACACCACACACCACACACCACACACCACACAAAGAGAGACAGAGAGGGACAGAGAGGGAGGGAGACACAGTCAGATGTTACCAGAAGAGTGCTTTCTGTGCAGAGTTTCGTGGGGTGACTTTGAGGTGGCTGAGATGCAGAGTGTGATGGTTGAAGAGACGACCAAAGTCATCCAGGCTGAACACCGCCTCTCCTGGGTGTTTCTCTGGGATGGCGTTGGACACCACAGAGTAACGCTGCAGGAACTCTCTGTGGGACATAACACACATGAGATTCAAACACCATACACTCATGGTCCAAAAGAGAGAGAGAGAGAGAGAGAGAGAGAGAGAGAGAGAGAGAGAGAGAGAGAGAGAGAGAGAGAGAGAGAGAGAGAGTGTGTGTGTGTGTGTGTAGTTACTTCTGTTCATGTGAGATGGACTCCTCTACATCTTTCTCATTTTCCTCCTCTTCCTCCAGTCTCAGCAGATCCTGCTGAGAACTGGTCATAAGCAGCTTCATCTCCAGCTCCTTTGACCTGGGACACACATGGAGGGAGAGACACAATGTTACCCCAATGGAAAAGCTGTGAAACATGGAAAAGGACAGAGCAAAATTGATAGACACTCACTGTTTCTACAGAGAAATGCTGAGTACCGTAGGTAATGTAGAATAAATCTATACCTCTGATTATATTCCATATAGCTCTTTTTTTCCATCAACATCTGTTCTAGGGTGTTCTTGTAGTTAGATGTTGGCTTGGTGTTGGATGCGACTCCAGGCTGCAGGGGATAACAGGAAATGACAAATGAAGATCTAAACTAACACACACTCAAGGCAAAGATGGTGGAAAACCACATATCAGTGCTTACAGGCTGGGAGTAGCCGCTGGACAGCACAGGTACAGTGGGCTCGGTGGAGGAGGCGTCCTTATCTGGAGGCTTGATGCTGCGGTCCAGCATCTCCTGCAGGGAGATCAGCTCCTCCTCCTCACTGCTGCTGCTGGACAGGTCCAGAACACAGCCCAGGCCCAGGCCCAGGCCCAGGCCCAGCTCCACATCCAGCGGGTCGTCATCCATCTCCCCCAATTCGCTTCTACCTCCTTCTGCTTCTTCTGGGGGGATGGGAGTCAGAGGTCAAGGGCAACAGGGGGGGGGGGCACTCTCAATTGTTTCAATTCAGATAAACATCTGGCTAATTAATTAAATGTTTTTTTACCTACGATTTGATACTTGTGATTTGACTAAACAGATGAATGAGACCATAGCTTCTCTAGCCACTCTCTTCTAAGGCTGCCACGATTAGTCGACTAGTCACGACGACGTCGACTACCAAAATCGTCGCCGACATATTTGGTAATCGCCGTAGTCGCATGTTTTCTTGGAGCTGAAATAAGCGGGTTTTTTTGTTTTTTTTTTGCCTAGCACCAGGGGAGCCCCCCCTCCCAAATTTCGTTGTTTGGTACCTGTACTATATCAATGACAATAAAGACCATTCATTTCATTCGATAAGCATTCGTTTTTCTTCCCTGAAGCTGCCACTGGCTAGCGTCTCCCAGTGTCTTTGATGTACATGCGCAGTGTCGGTCATCCGGGGCACACGTGACTTCCCCGGAAAAACAAACAGAGAAATGTCTTCCTGTCCTCGTACCTCTAAAGTGTGGGAGCATTTCAACCACAACGTTGAAAAAAAGAATGTAAAATGGAAAATTTGCAAAGCTGAACTCGCTTATCATGGCAGCACGTCTATGATGCGCGAGCATCTAAAAAGGAAGCACGTTGTGGCAGATGACGAGGAAGACGATGGCTCGTCTCGGTAAGCTAGTTAGCTTGTTATTGGCTAACGATATCGTTACTTTAAAAGCCTTCTTACATTATTTTACGTTGTCATCAAAGCGATACTTATCAAATAGCTAAAAATGTTGTCTTAACGTTACAGTGCTAAGAAGGCGCGTTCTACTATGAGATGAGTGAAGCAAAGCAAAACTTTTGTACTCTGTACAAGTATTTATTTTTGTTTTTGTATTCTTTTGGTTGCCTAGTGCCTAGCCTACCTCATTTTACTCAGCAGTTTGCACCCTCTACTACTCTTTACATTACATTACATGCAAGTGTGAGTTAGCACATGCCTACAACAACAACTAACAACTTCAAGCTAAATTTAGAAGCTGATTTAGAAGATGATAGCTAAATAAGAGCGATTGAGTAATTGTGCGATAAGCTGTAATTTATGATCCGATTAGTCGACTAACCGTAAAAATAATCGGTGACTAGTCGACTATGAAAATAATCGTTTGTGGCAGCCCTACTCTCTTCACATCAATCTCAAATGCATACCTCTTCAGAAATACTAAGATGAAGAGCTCAGGACCTGACTTCTGTGGCCAGTAACTGAAAATGTATTGTTATTGTATTGATTATTGTGTTGATGTTGTTGTACTTTTTTTGTATTCTGTCTGTATGAACCTGGCTGCAAAATGCATTTCCCCTAGGGGACAATAAAGACAACTTGAACTTTGTTACCTTGAACCTTGAGATGCGAGCTGGGGCTGTGGGTGCCTTCGGTTGTAGCAGTGGTCTTGAAGATGCTGCTCTCACACGGTCCGAAACTCATAGATGGAAGAGGAGATTGGGGTTGTGTTTTGGTTTGAACAGACTCCTCTGTATCCAGTGAGGTTGAGGTAGGATTAGTTTTGAGTCCTGTTGCATCCGCCGTCGGGACACACTTATCCTTGTAGGAGGACGACTTTCTTGAGGAAAAGAGACTAGAGCTGTTTTTGATAAAGAATCCCTTGTGAAGTATGTCTAGCCTGACATACGAAGAAAATATTTTGGAGTCCAGGTGTGGCGGATAACACCGAATATTTGGGTATGGTGAGATGGTGGGTTTGGGTTTGTCTGTGTGAACGGTGAGCTCACCTCTGCCCTCTCTTCCCCTGCTTTCAGCTCTACCTTCGCCTCTGCTCAGTGATCTTTGAGGCTTACCAGACTCTAGATGGCCGCCATTGTCTCTGGATGACATCTGTGCCTGGTCTGAAAAGAGCTGCCTCTCAGGCTTAGTGGTGGACACTGAAACTCTTCGTGTTGTCATCGTCGTCCTCTCCTCTCCTCCTGGACTCCTGTCTTGAGGCCGGGGTCTCTTCACCCTGTCCTCTCCACTGTGCCTGTCGTCTGAGTTGGAAAGTCTGTTCCTCTTCAGAGACAAGGATCGCCCTAATGGAACAAGAGAACACACGAACAACGATGAAACATTTCCTGTTTCAACTTCATGCAAAGTTAGTGTGAATTTGCATTACCATCACAGGGCTTAGACAGCTTGACAGGGAGAACATCAGTATAGCCTAAATGTTCAGGGACTATATTCAATAGGATTCTGCATCCCATTCTTTATCCCATTATACTTTTTTTTTTACCTGGAGTTCTCTCATTGGTGGGGATTCTTATGGGTTCTAGTGAAACATCAACCTTAGGGAAGAAGACAGAGAAGATGTAAGGGCAGAATAATTTAGGGCCGTACAGCCACTGTTGTGTCAGTTTCTGTCACTCACGAGCTGCCAGAGAGTGTAAGGTCTGGCTTCACAAACAGTAACAATACGCAACAATGCAAACGCAACAGGTTTGGCAACTGTGTTAAAGTTTTGAGTTTGAGTTCACTGATTCACTCAACACCTTGCATTAGTGCGTCTCAAAAATGCTCCACACAGCATGCACACCTTTAATCATGTCTTCAGGACTGTTCTCAGAGAATTCAAGACACTGTGACCTACCGCCTTTCCTTTAAACATATCCCTGCCACGTGCCACGCACTCAAACAACAAGCCACAACTCAAACTAGGGGTGGGCATCGACGATCGATAATTGATCGATAAGGATCTTGGTCGATCACAAAATAAAACATTTGGTCGATCACAAAAAAAAAAAAAAAAAAAAAAGTTTTTGGGGTGATCGACCAAATGTTTTATTTTGTGATCGACCAAGATCCTTATCGATCAATTATCGATCGTCGATGCCCACCCCTAACTCAAACAAGTATTTGGTTGTGACCAAAACTGCAAAACTGTAGTTGGCTGTGGCTTGTGTTATTGTCCTACTGGCAAGTCTTTACCTGGAGATGTGTGACAGAGCTGCACATAGTGGGTGAGAGAACACCAGTGTTGCCAGATTGGATTGTTTTCCAGCCTAACCACAGTCTAAAAGCCGCCCAGTGTGATCATAAGTAGGCCAATTGGGCGTGACTATGCCCAATCTGGCAACACTGGAGAACACCACCATTCCTGAGCTTGTCTTCCATATCTACCTGTTGCTGGGAAGACTGGGACAACTATTACAACTATTACACCCCCCACCCCCCATAATTGTCCACATCAATATAGTACATTTTACACTGTGGAATTTCAAAGATATTGACATGACACAGAGACCAGATGTCATGTATGCTTCTATTCATAGTCTTCAGAATTACCAGTTCTATAGGAAATTATGACATAGATACCCTCCTCAAAACCTCACTACCTCAAAATATAGGCTACACCCTCCTCTAAGGTCAACAGCAGTATAGTACATATTGACTGGGGAATGTCAAAGATAGTGATCCAGAGAGCAGAGGTCTGGTATACTTCCATTATAGCAGAATTACCAGTTCAGAATTAGCCGTTCTTTATTGAGTTGAATATAATATATTATATCCCTGTTCCAAGACATAAAAATGATTATTTCTTCCATAAAGCAATCACTGAATCTAACACGTACCTTGTAGACCCCTGTTGACCCGTCCCTCCCGGCTGATCTATGCTCCCGCCCGCTGCTGGGGGCACTGTCTTTGCTCGCTGGGAGAGGATCTCTCCTTGGGGAGGGAAGTGAGTGACAGGAACCTATGGGGTGAGGGGTTGTGACCTTAGAGGACACAGAAGGCCTAGAGGCTGGCTGGGGCTTCCTATTCAGGGCACTGGGGTTGCCCGTATGGACTGGGTTGCCACCCGCAGGGCTGCTCCGCAAGACACGGACAGTTGACGGGGGGAGAGGAAGTTTGCCCATGTGGTTTCGCTCTGGGCTCTTCATGGGTAACGCCTGTTTGGGTATGGGGATGAGCCGGGTAGAGGGCTGAGAGGGCTTAATGATGGGGGTCTTCTGGAGGGCCGGTGTGGGGGCGGAGCCCTGGCGGTGGTCTTTCACTGCAAACATGAAGGAGACACAGTCAGGGACGAGTGGTTCCCAGAATTACATTGTACTCTGATCAACTAAAAACGACTTTTCTAGTCATTTTCACCCAGTAGGTGCACAACAACCACGACTCGATATGCATTGAATTATGATGAATCACCACAGCGTCATCTAAAGTAGCACGGCAAGCATAACAGATGCTATTGTGACAACGATGCTTTTAGCTTTTTGTTATTGGGTTGAGCAGTCAAAAACACTAATTCCATACAGTGAAAGAGAGGGTATGAAAATAGGGGCGTGACAGATACAGAAACACACACACATTAAAAGAGGAAATGGTTGTTTAGTGTTCCATGCCCAAATCGTAACGCATAGCCTGTTAAACTCCTTTTCTCACTCACTCATCAGTGAATTTCTGCCTTAGGCTACTCATCATTCTAGCACAGATCAAGACCAGAGGGAGTGTGGAGAAGGCTGCAGTCATCTATCATCTGTGTAGAGTGAAATGTTTTTTAATACAATATCTGTGTGTGTGTGAGTGTGTGTACATTCTACCATCAGAGCTGCACATGATAATGACTGGAGGAACAAGGCAGCAAAGCATACTGTATGATGAGAGGGAATGCCAAGCTATGTGATCAACCAGACAATTGTATCATAAAACACTGCTTTCAGAAACATAGGCTGTGTTTTTCACTATCTATAAAAAGAGCTACAAGGCCTGAATTCAAACATTTGCATAAATACATATTTGTATTAATGTAGATTATTCGTGAATCTGGGTTGTAAAAAGTATAGCTCCGTCTTGTGAATAAAGAAAATAATAAATTCTCTCCCGCTTCTGTCTCTTTGTGTTACCAAATTACAATTCCATTCTCTGCAAAAAAACAACAACCATATTTTGAGTGTGTACACAAGGAGGTAACAAACAAAAAAGGGTTCTTCTCTTTCTGGATGATGCAATGAGAGAAGAAAAGCGTAGCCACATCAGAGACATTAGACACTCACCTGTATTGCTCTTTGGGAAGAAGTAGTCTGATACTAGTCTGCAATAAACAACATGTTTTAAAAAGAAGGTAAAACAATAAAGAAATACATTTCAGATAGTATATCAAATAGTCAGGGTAACACAATTGTCTATTTTAGGACACAATATTCCAATCTGAACCATATCTCTCATTGGGCCGGTTTCACAGACAAGGCTTAAGCCTAGTCCTGGACTAAATCACACTTTCAATGTAAAATCTCCATTGAAGATGCTTTTTAGTCCAGGATTAGTCCTAAGCCTTGTCTGTGAAACCGGCCCACTATGTCTTAAAGCACTAATCACGGAGTGAAAAGTGTCACGGCAGGCGTGACCGTGGTGACAGCCAGAGGTTTTGGAGACCGGCGTGCAGGAAAAGGCTATGAAATAGCCTCTCACTTGGTCAACGTGCAACGTTCTCTGCCTATTAATAATTGTGTTATTATATGGTGAGCTTAGAATGATAAGGTTCTATCTCCGTTTAGGGCAGTTCAGAGATATTGAGCGTCAAAGTTTTTACATTCCATTATGTTTTGTGAGATGGAACCTTGTATTTTATGAATTACTAACTCAAAAATTTCAACATTTTAAAAATAACATCACACAGGCATTAATAAACACCTAATGGATCAGATTATGTAAAAAAACTAAATTTTGACAAAAATGGAGATAGAACCTTATAATTCTAACGTCACTATATGTCTGCGGTCTTTTTTGAAATGACAAACATTGCGACCTGTCATCAAAAGTTGCCATTCCACTTCACTTACTTGCAGAACACAGTGGCTGTGTTCGGAATAGCGTACTAGCATACTACTCATACTAGATATGACGTAGATTTTGAGTATGTAGTACGTTCCGAACGTACAGTATGCGAGATTTGAGTATGCAAGAAATTTAGTAGGCGAGCAGTTATTTCCGGGAAATTTGAAGTTGGTTTTGATGGACACTATCTCGTCTCCTAATCCCCAAAATGCATTTCGCGTCCAGAGTTGCAGAGTTGCGTCCAGGGTTGCCAGATGGGGCGGGTTACCGCCGAATGGGCTACTTGATTTTGAGGTTATAGAACGTTTAGGCTGTAAATTGTCAATCCCATCTGGCAACCCTGTGCGCTTTCAGCCTCTTCAAACTGCGTCATACAAACTTGTCATACAGCTTTTGTTTACATTGTCCGATAGCCTGGGGACCGAAAGCTTGCAATAAACATCGTTTTTTGCACATATTTGAGTGTGCAGATGCTGCTTTCTTGCACTCTATTTGATACTCTTCAGCTGCAGCACCCCAGCTAAGTCTGATCACGGATGAGCGGTGGTATTTTCACTACATTAACATGGTGAAATGCATTCTTAGACCAGGCTAGTCGTCATGATTACAAATATGCCACTTGAAATGCACGTTTATTTGTGTCTTACACACATGTTCACCTAGTATTTGACTGCTTGTAGCCCAATCACCAATGATCCCAGTATTGTTGCTTCAGAAGGACAGGTTGGGTTGTTATTGTGCTTGCTGCAGCCCACAATAATTTATTGCTCATATATATTTATTTTAATCATGTTATTTTACCAACTGTTAAGACAACAATATAGTAAGCTAGTTACTTGAGATATATTTAAGACATTGGCCCCCCAAATCATTTTACAACGTGTTGTAATTATGTTACGATATTTCTGTCGAGTGTGTGAAGGTAAACGTAGGGTGCGTTCGTAAAATCGCTCTGAGAACGCCGGAGCGCACACTGGGTGCAATGTCATAAAGGGACCAGGTAATTTGATTGGACAAGAGGCATTCCATGAGTGCTGATCATATTTCCAGGGCGAATGTACGAACGCAGCTAGCGAACAGAAGACGCAAAAAATCGTCAGATCAGATATATAAACGGGTTATTTTGGTAAACTGGACACATTTTGGGAATATATGTGGTTACTTTCTCGCCTGAAAACATATTAAAACTTCATAAAATGACATGTTAACACGTGTAAAGCCAAAAGTACATATTTTAGCTAATGGAGGTTTAAAATGGAGGTTTAAATTCGCAGCTCCCGGCGAAATGCATTCTGGGAGGCAGTATGCATAGTGTGTAAAATGGTCGGCTGGTTTTCACATACTTGTTGTGAATTTAGTAGGTAGTATGCAGTATATACTCATTGAGTATGCTAGTATGCAGTATATACTCATTGAGTATGCTAGTATGCAGTATATACTCATTGAGTATGCTAGTATGCAGTATGCTAGTATGCCATTCCGAACACAGCCATGGTCATACATTGCGCCGTTGCCATTTGCATTAGCTCAGTCAGTGAGAGTTCAACTCCCGCCAGAAACAATGGGTTGATATGGGCTAATATGCCCAGTGACAGCGTGCATGTCAGTAACATACATACATCGTGACGTTAGAATTATAAGGTTCTATCTCCATTTTGGGTCAGAATTGAGTTTTTTTTACATAATCTGATCCATTAGGTGTTAATGCCTGTGTGGTGTTATTTTTAAAATGTTGAAATGTTTGAGTTAGTAATTCATAAAATACAAAGGTTCCATCTCACAAAACATAATGGAATGTAAAAACTTTGACGCTCAATATCTCTGAACTACCCTAAACGGAGATAGAACCTTCTCATTCTAAACGGAGATAGAACCTTATCATTCTAAACGGAGATAGAACCTTATCATTCTAAACGGAGATAGAACCTTATCATTCTAAACGGAGATAGAACCTTATCATTCTAAACTCACGACATGCTAATATGCCCAGTGACAGCGTGCATGTCAGTGTCAGGTCCTTAGCTCACTCGCCATGTACAAGCTAGCTGACAGCTAGCTTAGCATAAATACAATCAGACAAGTTGGTCAAAGCACTACTATGCTACGTTACTTGCTGCTACTACCGAGCGAACAAGTTAGTCAACTCCTTACCTCCCACTCCCGGCTGGTTTAGATGTTGTCTTTTTCATCGTGACAAAAATATAATAATTTAACTAACTCGGTAAGCTTAGCTAAGTTTTACTATGTCTTCAAGTTCCGTCTCTTTGGTTTCACTCTGCCGCCAGTCAGGTGCAATGTTGTTCCGTCAACAGGGTTGCCAGATGGGAGGGACAATTTCCAGCCTAACCACAGTCTAAAAACCCGCCGAATCGACCATAAACCAGCCGATAACATAGTCAACATGTGAGCTTAGGTTCTATCTCCGTTTAGGGTAGTTCAGAGATATCGAGCGTCAACGTTTTTACATTCCATTATGTTTTATGAGATGGAACCTTTGTATTTTATGAAGTACTAACTCAAAAATGTCAACATTTTAAAAATAACACCACACAGGCATTAAACAACACCTAATGGATCAGATTATGTAAAACGTCACGTCACGATTACACTCAAATGCTATTTATCCAGCCCAAACCGCCCAAACGCCTTTTTTCCGTCCAGGGTGATCAACAACTCTTAAAATATAGAAAAGCCCCCCAACTATGCTAGTTAATTAGCAGATTTCTATGATAACCAATTGCAAGAGAACACATCAACCCCCACACTTCTATTTTTTCCAACACATTTATTATTTTAGAACAAGTGTACATTTAAACAGTACATTGCAATGAACCTTTATAACCTTCATTTAAATAGGTTTCAGTGATAAGACGGGCAACAATGTCAAAGGAGCACTCTCAGGAATGGCTGAAAGAGGAAGAACCCATATACAGATATCTCGTTGACTCGAGAAGGGACACTAAGGTTAAGAACAGAGAACGCTAACACTATGAAGTTATCCTGCATAAGTGGAATGACCATGGTCCAATATGGTCACGGAAGGTCTAGCAGGCAGCTGGGTTAGTAGATTGTGTGTGTTTCACCCAGTACCTATTCAGTAGGGAGGCATCCCCATAAAAGTGCAGACAATACTGAATGTTCAGTCCCATTGAAAACCCCAGCATAAAAGTTGGTCAAATACCCACACTACTCAAGGGAATAGGAAGAGAAGGCACCACTAACAGCACGAGTTGTACACTACACAATACCCATTCAAGGCAAGAGGGTGACAGGGGAAATAAAGGGTATTCACTTTGCCAGAGATGGGAATTGTATTCCACTGTAATGTACAACCTAAGACTGAAAAAGCATCAACACAGTTCATATCATATCCCACCTGTTAACGTTTTGTGATTTTAACCAGTCAGTTGCTATGAGACCAGCTTGCTGTACAAATAAGTACTGTTCAATTTCAAGTGCAAATACTCTATATATATTACTAATATATTACTATTACTAGGCTATATCTTACATATCACATTAATAATCTCAAACTTAAAATTGGGGGAATCATTCATTTGTATTTAACAGTGCAATGACTGTGTTTTGATGTAGTCCAGTATAGATAGTGGTAAGTGGCTTGGTCAATGTATACTATACAGACTAATCAATATGGCCCATTCCAGCTGTCATGTTGCTTCACTTTCCATCAGTAAAATATAGGAAGCCTATATAAACGCACACACATTGTACATTCCTAAATTTCTAGGACTGGTGTGTTCAGTGTAAGACCGTTTAAGAGTTGTGGAATGGCTGACCCTCACTCCCTAATCCCTATTTCCAAACCCTTGCTCCCTGTGCTGTGGCACATGGAGTAAGTTTTCCCTGGACACTGACTTAGGGTCAGTGTTGTGTTTTCTCCCCGAATGATTCAACATTTGTGTTTTTGAAGGGTAATCCCCAAAGAATGTAAGAGTGGCACAACACCACGCTGTAAACTTGGTGGCACCACTATGTAAACATTCTGAGGCAAAATTAAACTATATATTGATCGCCAAACGACATTGTTGATAAAAACAAAAGCGAAAGTGAAAGCATTGGGATGTTCCTCAGTGAATGCAGCATTTTAGACGTGAATAAACGTGAGTTGGGTTTTGATAATGCAATCCAGTGCCACACTGTTCAGAAATCCTGGAGAGAACCCTGGTGCTCCATGGTGCACAGTGGAGGTCTCACTCCAGCTCTACTTCTTGGCCTTCCCCTGAGCGGCCACAGCCTCCATGGCCTTGCGTACGGTCTCTTCGTCCCCGAGGAACTGCATGGGTTTGACTGGCTTCAGGTTTTTATCCAGCTCATAGAGGATGGGGATACCCGTGGGCAGGTTCAACTCCATGATGGCTTCCTCTGACAGACCTGCATAGAGCAGCAGAGAACAAGACACAGTAAATAAGTAAGTAACATTTATAGCACCTTTCCCAGACCAAGGGTCACAAAGTGCTTTACATATAGAGAACATAATAAAGAAGAAACATAATAAAAGAGCGAAGGTCATAGCAGGTTAAAATAGGCACACAAGTAACAGACAACAGGTGTACAACAATATCAACAGGACACAGAAAGACAGGCTTGTGGGGCTATCCAAAAGCCTGTCTATACAAGACAGTCTTTAGCTGTTTTTTAAAAGCGAGACCGCTGATCCAAGGGAAGAGCATTCACACAACAAAGCCTGGGAGCCACGGTTTGGAATGCTCCATCACCCTTGGTCTTCAATCTGGCACGGGGGACAACCAACAAACCCTGGTCAGAGGACCTGAGAGACCTACTTTACAGCTGGGCGCCATGTTGCTGCCTGACATCAGAACATAGGAGTGAGACTGGCAGAGTAGCTAGATAGTTGTTCTTATGGCAATACATCTGCATTTAATTCTGTTCACTACCCCTCTGATAAGCCTGGGCATGTGCATGCTGTAGCTTTACCTAGTTACTGCTCTGTTGCTAACACCTAGCCAATCCTCTCAGATTTGTGAAGGGTAGTTAACAAGGCTAGATGGTGAGGAACAACATATTGCAATGAAAGCCTATATCTGACCCAGTGTCAGATGAAGAGTAACCTCTACCTACACTGGGGCAGTACCTACCCTCCAGGTGCTTGACGATGCCCCGCAGGCTGTTGCCATGGGCAGCTATGAGCACCCTCTTCCCCTCTTTGATCTGTGGGACGATCTCGTCGTTCCAGAAGGGCAGCGCTCGGGCGATGGTGTCCTTCAGACTCTCACAGGAAGGAAGCTGCTCCTCGGTCAGGTCACCATAGCGACGGTCCTACAGTGCAGACAACAGTTCTCAGTGCACGTCAAAAACACAACACATCCATTTTCATTTTGGTCCCTTCCCCCTACCTACAATATCCTCAACTACTTTGAAATGGATGAGACAGATACAAGAAATCTGGTGATAGTGGCACCATTGTCTTCAAGTAAAAATGTCACCATCTTGCTTTTATATGTCTAGTGAGAGCAGTAACAAGCAGTAACTAGGTGGAGCTACAGCATGCACATGCCCAGGCTTATCAGATCTGTGAGGGGTAGTGAACGGAATTAAATGCAGCTGTATTGCCGTAAGAACAACCTTTCAGCTCTATCCACGAGGTTCTAACAAATCCATTTCCTAACATTCATTAGCCTAATATCTGCCAGCCCCTCTTGGCTATAGCAGCCAGATCCATATCACTGCTCCTGACCCATCAGTGCAGAGATCACATTAAGCAATCAATTCTCAGCTCAGCTGAACTTTTGAACTTTGAACCAAAGATAATGCTCTCCTCTGTCTGCAATACATTGACTCACCAGTGGGTTCCAACTGACAACAACATTACACTAAAGACCTTGTCCTCTACTTGGAAATGAGAGGGCAGCATAATGGTACTTTTACAATGGCTCCTCTATGTATAAAGGGAAGTCATACCCTGTTGCCTACTCTAGCTCTGTGCAGCACACTAGGAAACTAATAAGGTATCATCACCCATATTCAAATAGTGTGTTAGATATAGTTATTTGGTTTCTTTGGTTGCTTTGATATCTAGAACAGATGATCGCCTTTCTGATTGTTTGCTAATCTAGCTTTGGAAGCTAAGCACATGGTTCTCTGACTGGTCCACTGATGTAATCTGCTTTGGTAGGGAGAGGGTCTCACAATGGAACTACTTAGTTCCCTCTTTTAGCAGAGGGTCTCACCTTGCTGATGATGGTGTAGAAGTCGTGGTCGGCGTCCATGGTGGGAGGGGGGGTGTCAAAGGAACGCCTCCAGATTTTCACCTGGGCCTCTCCGTGTTTAGCCGCCGTCTCCGACTTGTTCAGTCCAGTTAGGCCACCGTAGTGGCGCTCGTTCAGGCGCCAGGTCCGGTGCACCGGCACCCACATCTGGTCAATACCATCCAGAACCAACCACAGGGTCCGGATGGCCCTCTTCAGCACTGAGGTGTAGCACATGTCAAACTCATAGCCTGCATCTGTGAGGGTCAGAGGAGCAATAGGTGTCTGAGTCAACAGGAGACAAGGCAACACAATTTTGCACATATGGGTTTTGTGTACAGATAGATCTATACCCAGTGAAGTGGATTGATAGGTTCATAACGCTAAGAAAGGCACCACTGCCTACACAGGTACTCCGAGTCCACACTGCATCAGCTAATAGGGTTACCTTTCATTGCTAGAGGCCAGACGACAGATGGCTGTTTTTTAAAAGCCAAACAGAAAAGAGCTTGATTTCATTAATTGCATGTAGCGCAGCATTAGACCTAGGTTCTAGGCCCTGGACAATCTAGACAATTTGATGGCAGCTACTAGATTGTAATCAAGTGCAATACTGAAACACAACTGTGAACATTTCAAACCTGCAAACTGCGACACTTTAAATGAATGTGCAATAACACTATGTGCAATATGACAACCCTCGTGCACATAAGGTTCAGAGATAGGAAATGTTAGGATATTTATAGCATAGCATAGAGTACAGCACAGTGTTTTATTTGTATAGTATAATATAGTGGATAGTGTATATAGCCTTTATTTATGTAAACCAGCTCTTTTCCCTTCTTGTTTTTAGTATTTTTTTCCTAGCACCAGGGGAGCCCCCCCTCCTAAATTTCGTTGTATGGTACCTGTACTATATCAATGACAATAAAGACCATCCATTCATTATGTCTCAATCTGCACAGTCACATCCTTTGGGAAGTGACTCATTGGTTTACACACACACACACACACACACACACACACACACACACACACACACACACACACACACACACACACACACACAATATAATCAACAGTAGACTATATAATCAAGACACACTTCCCATATCAGATCGATTGACTCATCGTGTTCATAACATTGCTGTCTTGGTTTTCTGATGGTTCGATGAAACACTCACTGTACACTCAAAAGTAAGGCCTATGTGAAATATTGAATATCTTACCAGTACCTTATCTAAACCTCAAAGCTGGAACAAAAAGTAAAAAATAAGGAAAAATCACCTTTCAGGGCCTGTCCCCCTCTCCTCGCCTCTCGTTCTCCAGTTTCGCTGAGATCGGCATCGAACCAGCCGCAGAACCGATTCTCCTGATTCCAGTTGCTCTCTCCGTGTCGAATCAAAACCAACTTGTAAGCAGCCATTTCTGACAGATTATCGTAACTTGAAAGTCCGAAAAATCAAACTAAATGCGTCTGAATAACTTATTATAAGACCATACAGCGACTGAATGAACCCAGCTACCTTAATGCTCAGATGGCCCAACTCATTGTCATTGCCAGCGACACAGAGGAGACTCATGCGATTGGTCAGTTTCTTGCTCTGTGCCTCATACAATCCAATAAGAATGAGAGATTCCCTCTTTGGTGCGTCCCTAATTTTTCCTAAACCAATCAAATTAATGTAGGCGTGACATGACTAATCCTGTGACCTTCATATAAATTACAGTATTTTATAACATATACATCTAGATTGTTCTGTATCAAACTTTTTTTTAAAGTGTGATATAATGTGAATTAAAATAATATATAATAAATAATAGATTTTATTTAAAAAATAAAATAAATACAGGTAAACTATAGAAGGCATCAAGAACAATAACATAAAATGGATGAGAATGAAAAACGGAGCATTTGATTTGGGTGATGCCATGCCCCAGAGTGTTCCACTATCCGTGCCCAACTTCAAACTCCTATCGATTAGTAAGGGGGGGGGAAACAATCACATGTTTGATCAAATCAAAAGGGATAGCTACATTACATTACTTCAACGCATGATCATGCCATATTCATTTTTGTTACAAACTGCTCCCCATAGAAGAAGGCGGTATATTGAAGAGGCTGGGCAGCAGGTGAGCTTAGAATGATAAGGTTCTATCTCCGTTTAGGGCAGTTCAGAGATATTGAGCGTCAAAGTTTTTACATTCCATTATGTTTTATGAGATGGAACCTTTGTATTTTATTAATTACTAACTCAAAAATCTCAACATTTTAAAAATAACACCACACAGGCATTAATAAACACCTAATGGATCAGATTATGTACAAAACAAAAAAACTCAATTTGGACAGAAATGGAGATAGAACCTTATAATTCTAACGTCACGAGCAGTCACGACCAATAGGGAGTCTGTATTTGGGGTGGGCGGGTCTGTATGCAGCAGTCACGCCAATAGGGAGTCTGTATTTGGGGTGGGCGGGTCTGTATGCAGCAGTCACGCCAATAGGGAGTCTGTATTTGGGGTGGGCGGGTCTGTATGCAGCAGTCACGCCAATAGGGAGTCTGTATTTGGGGTGGGCGGGTCTGTATGCAGCAGTCACGCCAATAGGGAGTCTGTATTTGGGGAGGGCGGGTCTGTATGCAGCAGTCACGCCAATAGGGAGTCTGTATTTGGGGGTGGGCGGGTCTGTATGCGGAAGATGACAGTCCAGTCTTGTTTGTTTGAAAGCTTGGAGAAGAAAGCATTGATCAGCATTGAATCAGCCCTGGGAACATCACAGCATCCTGGCTCTCTTATCTCTCTGTCCATCCATCAAACCTACCTTAATTCCCCCCACCATCCCATTCTGGCATGGACGAAACGAGCCCGCTAGTCTCCCCTCTGCAGGACTCCATAGATTATAACTATTGCCAAAGCAGCGAGACCCCCACCAGTGCCCGAGGAGGTGGGTTCGTGGGTAACATCACCACCCCGGGTTCAGTGGTCCGAGTCTCTGCTGGGAGCCCTGGATCTGGACGCAGCCAGGAGAGACAACCTCTTCTGGATCGGGACAGAGGACATGTCCCACGGGACCCACACAGGAACGAGTTCCCAGACGATCCAGAGTTCAGGGAGATCGTGAGGAAAGCAGAACAAGCCATCGAGGAGGAGATCTTCCCTGAGAGAATCTGCCAGGGGTCCAGTGGGAGCTACTTCGTCAAGGACTCTCAGGGGGTGAGACCAGACTTCACTTTATTATAGGCCCTACCCTACCGACATGTGTTTCCAAGAGAAAGAAAGGGGATGGGAGGAGGATGAAGAGGACGAAATGTTTCTTTTGCCATAGGGCTGTAGTGAAGAAAACCTCACATTGCATGTGTTTGCAGCATCATGTAACCTATAATATATATGCCAACTACCTGCCTGCACTGGTGACTCCATACTGAGCTCTAGCGTTTCTGATGATAATGCAATGATGTCATGTGTTGAGTTCCCTCATCATCACTGCTGCAGTGGCTGGTTTAGTGTTGGTGACAGTTCACAGTGTGCATTTTACATCTGATCAACTGGGGATCTTGCATACTATAATCTTGAATGATGATGTTGAATGAGAGAATGGGACAGAATCACTTGTCGAAAAACTATGTCTGTGTCAGATTGTGATAAAGTTGTCCTAGCTGCCAAATAGATGGTAGTCTTCCTGTCTGGTGGGGGTGAGTTGTCGTCATTTTATCACTAGTGCAGATAGTGAAGGATCCATTCCCGAACACATCTAGTTCAGCTGGGCTGGGGCCTTGGCTGGGCTAGGTCTGGGCTTGGCTGTGACTGATCTTGTGCCTACTGGGCCAATGACATGGTGATAGTCACAGTCTGTGTGAAGTCCCTCCTGTCCTGAGTTTCTGAACATGGCCGGCAACCTCGTGATGGCGAAGGCACCGACAGGCTGAAACTCAGAGAGGTGCAACCAACCCCCGTCTCTGTCACAGATGCACTACAGGGGCCCCCCAGGGCAGGCTGGGAGGAAGGGTCGGACAGACATAGTATGCATTGCTCACACATCTGTGAGATCTCCCATAGACCTGCAGTGCTGAGACGTCTTTTTTTCAACCCATGAAAATCCACTTACTGTGGGTGTGGGTGTGGGTGTGGGTGTGTGTGACTGATGAGAGGGAGAGAGATAAAGCAAGAGATTGTAACTCTGATGAAACATCATCATGTGCAGTCAATCTGAACGGCTGGAGAGGTCGGATCCTGATTAGGCCTCGCGCTCTGGTGACGACCACCCCGTTTCCCTTCCCCAGCCTCTCTTCTCCCAAATGAACAAACTCAGTAAACACAGTTCCATTACTTTCCTATGGACGATAAAACTATTAAAGGTGGCAGATGTAATCTTGTTACCAGGGAGTGCTTCTTTAGCCCAACAGGCAGGGGATACACCTAGAGAACCAGCTGATCAGCCTATGCTAACTACACAACCTATCATGTGAGGAAATTTAACTAGATAATTTGATTGACATAAATGAGTTACCGAACCATTCCAATTTCAACCTTGGTAGCTGCAGTGAGCCTCTGTATGGTCCATGAATAGCTATTTTTGAGGTAAGAATTGAGGATCTAGTTTAGGCCTAGCTGCAGTAGCTTACTGTTATTACATCATACATTGGCTTTTATAGATTGTGAGGAACTATGTTATCAGAGACAGGCTAGTATAAGTCTAAGTATGTTGCTATTCGGCACAGTTAGGATCAGCTTTCTATCAGTGTCTATGGGCACTAATGTGTATATTATTTGTATGTAAATTGTTGTTCTGACATTGTTGTTTTTACCCTGATTCCACTACAGTGTCCCCTTGGGGACAATTGCTTGATTGGGGCCACCTTTATTCTACTCATCAGGTACAAATAGGCTTTAGGTGTGACCTTGTAGTATTTAGACATCTCTGATATCAATTAAACTAAATGCTAAATAGGCTAGGCCTAGATCAAATGACACATCCGTGTCAGAAAAACATTGCGAGGAACCAATTCTATTTAGAAACCCTGAAAATGTAGGTTAACATGGGTTAAATATAGCATCTATAAAAGTAGAGTTACCCAAAGTGGCTGTAGAGCTTGCATCCTGCATTAACTATGAACTATCTACAGATTGACACTTCTAAGCACTTCAATTAGCGTTTAGCATTTATTTGGGAAAATTTGACACGGTAGTATCATACATTTTATTCACACTCCTTATAGGAGGGAACTCATTGGAAGTTGTGCTGGATATTGAGTGTTTGCACATAACTGACATCTGGTCCTTGTCTGTGGTTGTCTGTGCAGAAGATCATTGGTGTGTTTAAGCCGAAGAATGAGGAGCCGTACGGCCAGCTGAACCCTAAGTGGACCAAGTGGCTCCAGAAGCTCTGTTGTCCCTGCTGCTTCGGCCGGGACTGCCTGGTCCTCAACCAGGGCTACCTCTCAGAGGCCGGGGCCAGCCTGGTGGACCAGAAACTAGAGCTCAATATCGTCCCCAAGACCAAGGTATGGGTACACACACACACACACACACAAAGGACTGGATTTGACCATTTACTCTCACTGCCCCCTCCCTCATCATCTCCTTCCTCTTTGCCTTCTTCTCTTCTGCAGGTAGTCTACCTGGCCAGTGATACGTTTAACTACAGTGCCATAGACAGGGTGAAGTCTCGGGGGAAGAGGCTTGCCCTGGAGAAAGTGCCCAAAGTGGGACAGCGCTTCCACAGAATAGGGCTCCCACCAAAGGTAAGACTTCCACAGGATAGGGCTCCCACCAAAGGTCAGGCTGCCAACAGTTCAGCCACTGTTATTAGCCAGAGCAGTTCACATTTATTTAGAACATGTATTGGACCAGGATCATAAATGCAAAATCCGTGCCCCGCGGTGGTGTAGCGGTCTAAGCACTGGCCACTAGTGCATGCTGCCCACCGGGGACTGGGTTCGTATCCCAGCTCGCCAGATCCGGATATGGCTGGGGCACACACGGGGAGCGGCATATTGGGCGGCCGCTCCCGAGGGCGGTATAGGAGTATTTCCGGACAAGGATCCGTCGCGCAACAGCGCCCCCGGGGTGCCGGAATAACGGTGCTGGGCTCGAGGAGCCAGTCAGCTAGTCTGCCTGGCGGCCTCTTCTGGGGCTGCCGGCCACGGGGTCGTGCGGCGGATCCTTCGCAATAGGCAGGGGATAATTGGATGCTAGGTTGGGTTCAATTGGCTACCAAATTGGGTGAAAAAGGGATAACATCTGAAAAAACTAATTTATAAATGCAAAATCCAATTCACTTTAGTCGTTTGTATACACTACTTTGATGTACACTTATCAGGAGTCGAAATGTGTTCATTCTGCTCTCCCCCGTGGCTCAGGTTGGGTCATTCCAGTTATTTGTTGAGGGGTTCAAAGACGCAGACTTTTGGCTGAGACGGTTCGAGGTGGAGCCTCTTCCTGAGAACACCAATCGGCAGCTGCAGCTCCAGTTCGAACGACTGGTTGTTCTGGATTACATCATCAGGAACACAGGTGAGAGCTATCGCCCTCTGCTGGGGAGAGATAAGCCTACAAATGTTTCTAGAATAGGATGAAGCTGCCCTATCTTCTGTGGTTAGAAGTGGCCTTGTGTTCATTCTTGCAGATCGAGGAAATGACAACTGGCTGGTAAAATATGATTGTCCAATGGACACTGGAGGTAACCGGGTGAGTGCATCTGACATCTGACACAACTATAAACGTCATACTTATGTGGTGGTTTCCTGGACCAAGGTGTGTGTATGTCTGTGTATGTCTGTGTATGTCTGTGTGTGTGTGTGTGTGTGTGTGTGTGTGTGTGTGTGTGTGTGTGTGTGTGTGTGTCTGTGTCTGTGTCTGTGTCTGTGTGTGTGTGTGTGTGTGTGTGTATGTCTGTGGGTGTGTCTGTGTGTCTGTGTGTGTGTCTGTGTGTGTCTGTGTGTGTCTGTGGGTGTGGGTGTGTGTGGGTGTCTGTGGGTGTGTGTAGGACACAGACTGGGTGATGGTGAAGGAGCCAATCATCAAACTGGCAGCAATAGACAACGGTCTGGCATTCCCCCTCAAACACCCTGACTCCTGGAGAGCCTGTGAGTCCTGACTTCTACTACTATATATACAGTGACCTGTGTAAGTGGTGGGACAATGGCGCATTAGTTCTTCTTTTGGCTCTATACTCCAAAATGACTGAGGTTAATGGTATAGATTGTCAGCTTTTAATTTAAGGGTATTTTTGTTCATGTTGGTTTTCACCATTCCTAAACGTTTTTATACATAGTCCCCCAATTCAAGGCACCAAAAGTAATGGGACTGATTCATATAATGTCCAAATTAAGCATTCATGTTAGTTATTCCTTTGCATGGAATAACTGCCTGAAGTCTGCAACCAATTACTGCAGCCATTTTCAGTTATTGTTTGTTTTGAGGTCTTTTTGCCTGAAATGTTATCATCAGGAAATTGAACGCATGTTCAATTGGATTTCTATCTGAAGAGTGACATGGCCAGTCAATAGGTTTCCACTTGTTGAACCTGAAAAACTCCGTAGTCGCTTTGACAGTATGTTTTGTGTCATTGTCTTCCTGTATGATGAAGCGCACTTCAATGAATTTGGAGACATACTCGAGCAGACACAATGTTGCTGTACACTGCAATCGGCTGATTCTGTCAGCGGTTACATCATGTTAGCCAGTTCAAACTCTAACCTGACCATCCTTTTTGAGGATATCTAGTGGTTTGCATCTTACAGTAAAGCCTCTGTAATTCAGCTGGTGATATATTCTGTGGATGGTAGTCTCTGAAACATTCACGCCTAACTCCTGGAGTGTGTTCCTGATCTGTGGGGTAGTGGTGGTCTAGTGGATAGTGAGTTGGACTTGTGATCGGAAGGTTGTGAGTTCAAATCCCGCCTGAAACCACACCACTACTAGTGTGCCCTTGAGTAAGGCACTTAGCCCTCAGTTACTCCAGGGGGAATGTCCCTGTAATTCGTAATTGTAAATCGCTTTGGATTAAAAGCGTCTGCTAAATGGCAAAATTATTATTATGTATTATCTGTGGGACAGTTGTTTTAGGGGGTTTTCTTAATTATGGTGAGCATTCTTCGGTCAGCCCGTTCACCAGTGCTTTAAAAAAAAAAAAAAATTGTGAATGAATGTGGTTATATAACCCTCCTCTCCTGTAGATCCGTTCTACTGGGCATGGCTATCCCAAGCAAAGGTGCCGTTCTCCCAGGAGATCAGAGACATGGTTCTGCCCAAACTGAACGACCCCAACTTCATCAAAGACCTGGAGGAGGACCTCTATGAGCTTTTTAAGGTGAGACACTTGCTATCGACTTGGAATATCATGCCAAGAGAGGTTCAGTCAGATGTTTTTGTATGGTTGGGGAAAATGCTGAATGAATGACACAAACATGATGTACAAACATACAAGATTTTGTGTCATAGTAGCTGTCACAGCATGTAGTAACTCAGTGTCATAGTAGCTGTCACAGCATGTAGTAACTCAATGATTTGCTAATGTGTTTGTACCGTGACCCATCTAATTGTCTTGTAACTTGTCTTGTAAATTGTCTTGTAACTCTTGTAACTTACGTATGATTTTCACCCTTGAACTTTAACCTGTGACCCTCACTGGGTTATCTGTGTTGCAGAAGGATCCGGGCTTTGACAGGGGGCAATTTCACAAGCAGATAGCTGTGATGCGAGGGCAAGTGAGTGGGAGAATAACTTCACATTGCGTCGTTATAGAATGGTAAGTGTGCAGCAAGTCTGATGTGTTGTGTTTGGTTTCATCAGATCCTCAACCTGAGCCACGCTCTGAAGGATGGGAAGACGCCCCTGCAGCTGGTCCAGATGCCCTCAGTGATGGTAGAGACAGCCAGAGCCCCCCAACGGGCCAACAGTGAGTCCTACACACAGAGCTTTCAGAGCAGAAGACCCTTCTTCACCTGGTGGTAGAGAGGAGGAGAGGAGAGGGAGAGACTGAGGAGGAGAGAAGAAACCCAGATAGGAGAAGGGATGGAGAGGCAGAGGAAGAGGAGAGAGGATCGACAAATAAATATCTATCTCACTTCCAATAATGGTCCATCCCTCTTCCACTCCAGGAAGTAGGAGGATAGGGGATGTGCATGCCTTCCCTGGAGCCTACAGACAAACAGACATGGCTGTGCTTTCACTGCTGACATTATTTTAGAGAGATAAGAGATGGCGGGGGGGGGGGGGGGTAAAAAAATGTAGGTGGAGTGGGCGAGAGGACCTGGAGGAGGAGGAGGACCTGGAGGAGGAGGAGGAGGAAGGAGGGGGAGATGTAGGGTAGAGAGGTAGTGAAGACGTAAAGGGAGGATCGAGAGATGGAGAGTGAGTAAGGTAGAGGAAGAGAGGGCGAATGTATAGAGATGCATAGATATGCTGTAGGTGAGGGAAGGATAGAAGGAGGGTGGAGAGGGAGAGGGATGAAGAGGAGGAGGAAGAGGAGGGTGAACATGGAGGGAGAGAGTAGATGTGAGTACATTAAGGTGAATATGGATATGAAGTAAAAGACAACAAAATCACCTCACATTGAAGAACTCTTAAAAGGTTAGACACCTCCAATCAAACCCGGGACATGTGTGACTGTGTGTGTGTGGACATCAGAGTGAACACCAGAGAAGGAAAGAATGTTTTTCTCGACATCTTCTGATTCTCAAGACCTCCATCTCCTCCCCTCAAAGATGCCTCAGAAACAGCCATGCTCTTATCCCTGCCCCTCCCAAGAACTCCAAGGTATCATATCAGTCCTCGTTAATGCTACTGCTTCTTTGCAGGTTGGATTTATCAACATGGAATTGGTTTGTTCCCTTGACATCTTGGCAGTAGACATCCCCATTGTGTTAAAATAAACTGTAATTATATATATATATATATATAATTATTTCTTTTATTTTTTTACATTGATAGCTGCTTAGATCACAGACACAGACACAGTTATATTGGCCAATGGGTGTGAATTAAAATAATGTTCCTTGAGTAGAGAATCTGGTATTTAATTTTTCTCACATCTCCCATCAATATTTGGAATGAATGTTAAAAGGCTAGGGTTAGGGTTAGGCATTTAAAAAAAAAATGAGGTTAGGTTAACTCTTTACTCTCTACTGTTAGCTGTAATGTATGGAGTTGTGTGTTGCAGGCTAATAAAGACCAAACACTGTGAAAGGCTCCACTATGGCAGACGTTTGGATTGCCAGCTTAGGTTCTGTTGTACCATTCATTCCCCTTCAGTGACCCATCAGGTTAAGTTGTTTATCTTTACAAAATGGCAGCTTGCCTAACATTCCTAAGAATGATCAGCTGCTTGAAACATTTAAGTAGGTGTTTTTCAGCCTGCATCTGAAAGTCTGTAACCAAGTTACAGCAACACTCTCATACTGTATCTCTTATGGACTCTGGGGCCGATGGCTATTCCCTGTACACTACACTGCAGTATGAAGTGCCTGCACCTGGCACCCCATATGTATTCTATCCAGCACATGAAACTCTAGGCATAGGGTGTTCTTATATTTTCACTAGTAGTCACATGTCATTGTTCATTATTCCCCTGACATGTGTTGTGTTATAGGTTGTGTTATGCTGTGGTCTGACATGCAACGTTTGGGTCCTTAAATGTTTGAATGACTGAGTCTCAAATGACACCCCTATACTGTATGCATATCTGGTCAAAGCAATGACAATGATATCAGATGACAT
Source organism: Nansenia antarctica (assembly GCF_963989245.1). Lineage (NCBI taxonomy): Eukaryota > Metazoa > Chordata > Actinopteri > Argentiniformes > Microstomatidae > Nansenia > Nansenia antarctica. Next base: position 11,003,607 of record NC_137674.1, read on the forward strand.
AATATTTCAAATGTGATTTATAGTCTGCCGTATTATGGTCATGTGTCCTGCAGCCGTATGGCGCCCCCAAGTGAATACTTTATTATTACCTCCAGTGTCTTGAGCTGTTTCTGGGTCTGGAGCTCATCCTTCTTCCTTTCTGCCTTACTTGAGATAATTTCTCAAGGATCAAGCACAGTCTCTCCGCCATTGGTTTAGCACATTCAACCCTCTCACATCTGTCATTACTAAATGACAGTGTTGGAACTTGGTAGGATACATTTTGTCTGTATTCTGATCGGACTCAGCAAGAGCTGGTCAGTTATGAACTATGTCGTTTTGAAAGCCTGTGTTTCCATCTCATTACATTTCTTTGTTAAATGTTGTGTTTTTGTTTGTTTGTTTTTTATCAATGTTTACTGCTGAAGTTACCAAACTGTTCTTTCCATTTATTGTTTTAATTTGACAATGCACTGTAAAAAAATAGTATATAATGTATTAAAGATTGAAATGCCTAAATATATCTAATATTCCATTGTCATGGTCTCTTGTCTTATATTCTCTTTCATTCTCTGTTTCCTTAAACATACCTAGAATCCCTAAAGCTCATTATATCAGTCAAAGAGTAAAAAATACTACCAGCTGAGTAGTGAGTATACAGTATTTCCTAAATACAGTCATGCAACTGCTGTATGATTTGCCCTTTTTAGGTATTGGTCCAAACACACCCAGATTTAGACAGGTTCTATGCAGGTTAAGAGAGGAGGTGCTCTGTAGGCACAGTTTTAGCCACAGTGAGCCATTTACAAGCCACATTGACTGAGTTCCATGTTAGGAAGAAACGTGTGTCTGACTTCTTACCTATCTAACTGACCGAGACATTTTCATCGCCCTTGGTGATCATAACTCGAAAAAAACACTTCTATGACATGTGGGGTCCCACAACGATCCATTCTAGGGCCCTTACTTTTCAGTCTCTATATGCTACCCCTACGTGATGTCATTAGGAAGCACAATATTAGCTACCATAGCTTCGCAGATGACACCCAGCTCAATATTTCTGTGGCACCCGATGACTTCAGCTCAGTTGACCACTTGGTAGAATATATTGCTGATATACATGTATGGATGCCACTGAACTTCCTTCAGTTAAACCAGGACAAAACAGATGTGTTGATCATTGGTGAAAAAGTTGAAAGGAAGAAACTATCTAGGCACTTAAATACACTGACACTGAACACCAAACGGCAGGTCAAAAACCTAGGTGTCATGTTTGATTCATATCTTAATTTTGAGGCGCATATTAAGAATGTGACATGGACATTCCTCTGCTCCTATCAGATCCTAATTCTGCGTGTAACCACCTTTTATCAAACACTCCTATAGTCATCTGCACATAGGCCTACTAGAATGAAAAGCTAGCTTCCAAGCTGGGAATGACTGTTTATGTTTTAAGTGAGTCTCCTTTTATCACCTGAGAAACGTAGACTAATGCATGCTTTTACTAGTAGGTTGGATTACTGTAATGCCATTCTGTGTGGCCTACCAAAGAAACTTCAAATAATAAAAAATGCTACAGTCCTCACTAAGACCAGAAGGAGGGCACACATCACACCAATCTTACAATCACTACACTGGCTACCTGTCACTTTTAGAATAGATTTTAAGATTCTTCTATTAGTTTATAAACCACTCCATAGTCACGCACCTGAATACATGTCAGACATGTTTGTATGATATACACCAGGTAGGTCTTGTCCTGTACCTGGCCTGTGGACCCGTACGCAAATGGTGTTGGGAGAATTTCTCACTTGAACTCAGTCAATGGGTCCCTAAACATGAAAACCTCACAGAGGTGCTTGTCCGTCACACTGCCGAGAATGACGCTATGGCCAAATCAAATATGGCTGCCGTCGGTCATGATGAAAATCGAACCTTCTCATACTTTGAGAGTATATACACATCATGTAATACCTCTATTGCGACTGATTGTGGTCCATGAGGTCCTCTGGCACTGAACTTTTAACGGTACCTAGAGCCAGGACCAAGAGACGTGGGGAGGCAGCCCTCAGTTTTTATGCCCCCCACTTTTAAGCGAGATCTTAAGACATACCTATTTAATTGCGCTTTTATCATGTAGCTGTACTTCAACTAAATCTTCTTGATCTTAAACTTTTTCACTGTTTCTCTTAAACGTTTGTGTACCATTTACTATGAACCATGTTTTTATTTATCTTTCCTTATTCTGTAAATCACTATGTGCTACATTTGCTATATAAATAAACTTGACTTTGACTTTGACTTTCCAATGCATATTTTACATACAAGGTTTGCCAGACTGTTGGTCAAGTCTCTCACATGTTGCACAGTGTTGTTTGTTTAATTACACACGTCTCTGTGTGAGGCTTTCATGTCTTGCCAATGTATCGTGGGTAGAGTGCATTGTCTCACGTCAGATAGCGTGACTCCAAGCATCCCGTAGGAAGGACGCCTCCTGTCATCAGTCAATGGGGTGGAGTACTGAGTCCTAGCCTCACCTAATGAGTGGCTTTTCCAGACTCACTTAAAACATAAACAGTCATTAGGTCAAAACAGTAGGCCTATGTGCAGATGACTATAGGAGTTTTTGATAAATTAGGAATTAGGATCTGATAGGAGCAGAGGAAGTGGATAATCCTCCGAAACATCAGAAACACTAAAACAGAGATCATGAGAGAGCAGAGAGAGAGAGAGCCTTTCTTCAAGTATCTCTCTCTGTACCTAATCCCACTCTCTGTCTTTTGACCAGATTGAGTTTGGCACTGTCTTCCTCTGTCAATTTATTACACATTTTTACCATCTGCTAGAGGCTGGCAGGGAGAGGGAAGCTGTGGTATTTCCAGGATTCTATAAATAGTTCCCACCACATCCCGCAGGCTGCACTGCCCTCTGCCACACAATACTGGAATACTGCAGTCACTCTGTGCTCCAGGGGGTTACTGCCCTTAGGGGCAGATCTAGGACCAGCTTTTTCACTCCTACGTATATCTAGCCTGAACCATTAGGTGGAGAAACAGACTGTAGATCAGTGGCAACTTCATCCTACTGTCCCCCAGTGGAATACCGCACCTTTTCAGCCTGGCACAGACAGGAAGTGATGTCATCTGCGATGTCAATCCCCTCGGTGACCTGACTGTAAGGCTGATCTGAAAACACATACACAACAGTGCATCTTTTCACCATAGGTCTTCTCTATCTCTCTCTTTCTCACTCTCTCTAATATTTTCTCACAGCTCCCTATCCCTCTCTCTTTTCAGCAGTGGAATGTGTGTCTCAGCATTCTGTGTGGAGAGTGTGGTTACCAAGGCCTTGGAGAGTTTGTATGTATGCATGTGTGTGTCGGTGTGTGTGTGTGTGTGTGTGTGTGTGTGTGTGTGTGTGTGTGTGTGTGTGTGTGTGGAGAGTCTGGTTAGCAGGGCCCTTGTGTCTGTTTGTGTAGCCTCCAACTCAGAGATCACGATCACCATTGAATTATCTAACAACAGGGAGAGAGAGGAAGAGAAAGGCAGGGATACATTTAGGGGCAGGGGTGTAGCTACATGTAGGGCTAGGGGCTTTAGGGAGGAGAGGTTTTGGGATTGGAGCTTTACATAGGGGCTAGGTAATGGTGGGTGCTGGCAAACATGTATGCGTAGGTTCCGGCTTTAAAATGTGGGAGCTGGGTCAGGTGAGGTTGAGGCTAGGGTAAAGGTAGTCAATGGGGTGGTCAGGGTGCTTCTGGGTGTTCTAGCCCCCTGCTCTCAATCCTGGGTTGATGCAATCCTCTAGGGCCAAAATTGCCCACACAGGGCCTGGGCAGATATAGCCAAAAAAGATTCGAGATTTTAGTTGTGGCCTGGGCTTATTTTTTACAGTTTGACACAGGATGCAAGTTTGGTTTTAAGATGGGTGCAAGCTAAACTGGTTCAGAAATGCCCTCATATAGAAAGACAGATGTCACACTGTTCATGTTCTTTTGGAAATCTTGCCAGTGATTTAATTATAGTTTTGATGTCACAATCATGTCATTGTGGACGCATCAGTGCATCAGTCATGCTGAAATTGAATTCAGTCCATAACGTCCATATCTATGTTGTTGCCTTCTAGTGCAGACAGAGAGACCAGTGAGAGAGGGAGAGACCATGGGGGAAGCAGCTAGTCTGGCCTGGTCCAGTGTGAGTACATGCAGGAAATGTCTCTCTGGTTGAGTAGCCAGAGTAAATATCACTCAGCTGGCATACACACATACTGCCTGGGTTTATGTGTGTTTAAGTGCCCTTTTCCCAGGGTTTCTCACTTTCTCTCTTTCCCTCCATCTCTCTCTCTCTCTCTCTCTCTCTGGCATAGTTTGGAGGGAAAACACTGTCTCGTTTCTCCAATCCCACATCCGTCCAATGTCACACTCAGTCTCTCACCCCTGTTCCTATGAACCAGGCAACATTCAAGTCTAGACAAACATGACAATATGCATTGCTAGACACTCTAAAGCAGTCTCTTTCAGTCCGTACATGGATGTGGGAGGGTATTAAGAAAGACAAAAGATTTGCCTCTAAAGAGAGAAAAATGAAGCCCTTATGTAACACAAGCATAGTTGGCAGTTTCCCCACTTACAAATCAGTTCAATTGTTAACATAGCTGTATGGGGTTTTGGGAAAAGGGCCAGTGTCAGAGATTGGATTATAACTATGGAGATCCAGCTTAGACAAGCGTTTTTAGGGTTTCTGCTTTGGGTATGCTGCAGATCCATCACTTGATTAAAAACATTCAAGTGTCATAGTTTAATTATTGTCAATATCAACTATAGGCTGAATATTTAATGTTTGTACAGTGTGACAGGGTGTATCTGCTCTACACTGAATCCATCTGTCCTAAATGAACAGTGCTCTCCAGAGCATGGAGACATCAACAGGACAGAAAGACAATGCTGTTGTGTTACTCTCAGGCAGAGCCTTCTCCACTCAGAAGTGGTAGATGTATGTCCCTGCAGTGCATCTGTTCAGCATTAGCCTCACTCGACCATGGTATGTTTATCCTCAGCACAGAACCAGGGGCCCTGTCCCAATACTATCACAGTGCATCCTTCCTACCTTCAAGTACAGTGTTAACCCCAGCAGCAAGTGTACAGAATGAGAACTAGGCCCGTGGGAATGGCCACGATCCGCAGCCGCATAGTCAAGATTTTTCACCGATTTTGCAACCGAAATCCATTTTAGGAGCTGCATGTTTGCTGGGAATAGACCACTACTCATCACTCTGCTATGACACAAGACTGTTTTCTTGGCTGAGCGTCAACCCCCTGCAGATGGTTATTGTAAAAACGTCCCTCTCCCAGATTATCAAACTGACTCACGCTCACACACACACACACACACGTACACACAAACACATAATTTCAATCACAGAGTCTGCAATTACCAGATAAATGCACACACACATATACTGTACATCCCTTTCTTTCATGTGGCCATGTGGCATTCCCTCCTGATTGGCTAGAGCTGCTTATCTCCCAACAGGAACTTCCTGAGGGCTTCCGCCTATGTCTGGTTTGGAAAAGCCACCACTACTGCAATCTGCACATGTGCTCCCACCATGGTCCCTCTCCCTCCCTCCCTCAATCTGATAGTAGCACCCTAATGAAACACAACTGTTTATTCGACGTATTTGGATGGCTAATATACACACCCATGTTTGTTTAAACACCCAGTTAGTTTTTTTCTTGCTTGCCATATTATCACCTTTTCAACAAGCACAGACACTCACGAGACAAGACACTGAGACATGAGAACGAGTGTAATTACTCATTAACAACAACCCCTCTGGTGCTTCCGTGACATTGTTTTTTTATTCATTCATTTTTTCCTCTCTTTGGTTTTACATAAAAGACACTGGAATGTTGGCAATAGATTTTTTTGGTTTTGGTTTTGTTGCAAATGTCTCATATTTTGATGCTTGCTATAACAGGCTTGTTGAACATACAGCATTCAGACAAAGGCAAATATGTTTGATAAGGCACTGATGAAACGCCCATCCATACCAAGGCAGGATGAATGTTTGTCAGACAAAACAGCACTGCTTACTGGGACAGAGAGGGAGAGAGGCTTATCCACTAAAAGGCTGTAGGTTTTTGGTTGATAGCTTGCTCTCTTTAGGCCTATATATATAACAGACACACCCACAAATAAAATATAGAGATATTTGATCAGCTGCGTGATCTGACTGACATTAAAAAATGACTGAACGAAATATCAACACATCTTTCTGTACAGCCTGAGGCATGAGCACAATCTCTGCTTTGGGAGACTGTAAAGACATTTCGTGACGTTAGAATTATAAGGTTCTATCTCCATTTTTGTCAGAATTGAGTTTTTTTTACATAATCTGATCCATTCGGTGTTTATTAATGCCTGTGTGGTGTTATTTTTTAAAATGTTGACATTTTTGAGTTAGTAATTCATAAAATACAAAGGTTCCATCTCACAAAACATAATGGAATGTAAAAACGTTGATGCTCAATATCTCTGAACTGCCCTAAACGGAGATAGAACCTTATCATTCTAAACGGAGATAGAACCTTATCATTCTAAACGGAGATAGAACCTTAATCATTCTAAACGGAGATAGAACCTTATCATTCTAAACGGAGATAGAACCTTCTCATTCTAAACGGAGATAGAACCTTATCATTCTAAACGGAGATAGAACCTTCTCATTCTAAACGGAGATAGAACCTTATCATTCTAAACAGAGATAGAACCTTATCATTCTAAACGGAGATAGAACCTTCTCATTCTAAACGGAGATAGAACCTTATCATTCTAAACGGAGATAGAACCTTCTCATTCTAAACGGAGATTCTAGAACCTTATCATTCTAAGCTCACGATTTCCCTGTTCTTCCCTTTATCCCCACTGTGCCCCCCAAACATGGGTAGCCTAAATCAGGCCCTCCATCTCCCCCCATTCCCCTGCCTTGATAATAAACTGCTTCTATCTATTCCCCCCTCTGTCCTTTAACTCAAACCACGGGGTGTTGTGGACCACCACGACACCTCCTGCAGCCCCCGTGCACAGCCGAGAGGAGGTACGCCCCGGCGGCCAGGCAGGCCAGCACGGTGGCGGCCAGGTAGTCCTTGTAGAAGCAGGGGTGTTTGTACTGGGGCAGGTTGCAGTAGGCGTACCGCTCCGTCTTGTGGACCATGATGCCGATCACCGGCAGGTAAAGCACGGTGGCCAGGATGTCGTGCACGAAGTTGCTCAGTGACCATCGGTCTCCACCCAGGAGGGGCACCAGGTCCTGCTTGTCCAGGAGGGTGATGAAGAAGGAAGCCAGGGTGAGCAGCCAGAGGAGGACCGCGGAGAAGAGCACGAAGTGGACGGCGCCCTCGTACTTCTTGGCGGCGATGGTGACCCAGAGTCCCGCTCCGAACACCAGCTGCACGATCCGGACGATCCCCAGGAAACTTTTCAGGAACTCCAGGGAATGTTTCCTCACCTGGGGGGGCTGGGAGGGGGGCATCGCTGCTCTCTAACGACACTCACTGGCTCCCTTTTCTGGGGGGCACTGGCTCCCTTTTCTGTCTGAACAGGGCGGGGGGTTTTAACTTAACTAGCTGCAAATGGAGATCAAAAACAGTCAAACGGGAGGATGGAAAACTTGGAAAAAAGCCGATATACTCCTGAGAAGGTTTGTCGAAAAGTGCAAAGTATTTTCTTTGCACAGCCCCCAGGATTTTGAAATGAAATGTTCTGTTTCGTCTCTTCCGTTTCCTCTGTCGGGAGAAGCGGCAGTGTCGGGGGGGCTACAGGGAGGGACGGGGGGCTTGGAATCCAAAGCCTGCTCCTCCTCTCTGCCTTCCATCGCACAAACCCTAGCCTGCAGGAATGAAAAAAACAAACAACGAGTAATGGAGTAGAAAAATAACTGCAGTAGTGCCTGCGTTATTTTGGACGCAATAGCCTCCAAGAGTAACACTTTTCTTGTTCTTAATTGAAAGAAAGTGCAATACAATTGCAAAATTTCACTAGTCTCTCACTAGTTCACTATTTTCACCAGTTCTAAACTGCAGTTTCAATTTCAAAATATGTGAGTGAAATGTCTTAAATCAAATGCAATGTACAAAAGAAAAATAATCACAGTGTAAACTAATTAATGCATTTTCCAGTATGAATGAATGAATGAATGGTCTTTATTGTCATTAATATAGTACAGGTACCATACAACGAAATTTGGGAGGGGGGGGGCTCCCCTGGTGCTAGGAAAAAAATACTAAAAACAAGAAGGGAAAAGAGCTGGTTTACATAAATAAAGGCTATATACACTATCCACTATACTATACTATACAAATAAAACACTGTGCTGTACTCTATGCTATGCCATAAATATCCTAACATTTCCTATCTCTGAACCTTATGTACCCGAGGGTTGTCATATTGCACATAGTCTTATTGCACATTCATTTAAAGTGTCGCAGTTTGCAGGTTTGAAATGTTCACAGTTGTGTTTCAGTATTGCACTTGATTACAATCTAGTAGCTGCCATCAATTTGTCTAGATTGTCCAGGGCCTAGAACCTAGGTCTTTGCTGTGTTCAGGGCCTGAATGGCCCTAGGGTAGAAGCTGAGCTTCAGTCTATTTGTCCTTGCGGACATGGTCCTGAACCGCCTGCCCGATTCATTTAGCCCGATTCATTTAGCTACTCTTAACAAACAGTAACAGTACAGGTCCTGCAAATTGGGTTTCACACACACACACACACACACACACACACACACGCACGCACGCACGCACACACAGAGAGAGAGAGAGAGAGAGAGAGAGAGAGAGAGAGAGAGAGAGAGAGAGAGAGAGAGAGAGAGAGAGAGAGAGAGAGAGAGAGAGAGAGAGAGAGAGAGAGAGAGAGAGAGCACGGGTGATGAGAGAGCTCTGTGTTAACACTAGAAACCCCAAGCCCTCATTATGGACTGCACTCATTACTAACCAAAGTACCCAGATTGAAAAAAACCTATGAATGAATGAATGAATATGGTCAAATGTGAAGCATATAACAAGTAAAACAGAACACAGTCCACAGACAAATGTGTTGGCTCTATGCTCCACCGTGCAAACCACATTCAAAACAAATAGTTACTCACAAAAGCCATCCAAATGTCTATAATCAGGGCAAATGTGTCTGTCTCCCTGCGCATGGATAGCATGCCTTATCAATCAGGCTCACATACCTGTAGACTACTAGCCTACATACAGGTGTAATTTTAAAATTAAAATAAATAAATATATATATATATATATATATATACAGTGGCTATCGAAAGTCAACACACCCCTTAACTTTTTCCACATTTTGTTGTGTTAAAAATGTGCAGTTTTATCACACAGTACAATGCCACAGATGTCGCAAGTTTTGAGAGAGGGTGCAATTGGCAGGAATGTCTACCAGAGCTGTTGTCTGTTAATTGAATGTTCATTTCTCTACCATAAGCCGTCTCCAAGAATTGGAATTGGAATTGGAAACGACTTTGGAGACGGCTTATGGTAGAGAAATGAACATTCAATTCAACAGCTCTGGTGGACATTCCTGGAGTCAGCGTGCCAATTGCACGCTCCCTCAAAACTTGCGACATCTGTGGCATTGTGCTGTGTGATAAAACTGCACATTTTAGAGTGGCCTTTTATTGTGACCAGCAAAAGCACATCTGTGCAATAATCATGCTGTCCAATCAGCATCTGGATATGCCACACCTGTCAGGTGGATGGATTATCTTGGCAAAGGAGATGTGCTCACTAACACATTAAACAAATAGGATAGGTGTAACACCTAGTCCTATTAAGGAATATATATATATAATATATATTCATAGAGAGAGAGAGAGAGAGAGAGAGAGAGAGAGAGAGAGAGAGAGAGAGAGAGAGAGAGAGGGAGGGAGGGAGAGAAAATAATGTTAAAAAGAGGACAGTTCAGATTATCATTCATGCATCATTCATTTCCATATACATTCATAATGTTATAATAATATAATAAGCTTTATTTATATAACACACTTAATACATAGTGCTGTACAATACAGTGCAAAAGAAAGAAAGAAAGAAAAAGTAACAATTAAAATACATAATAAATAAAAACATTGGGAATAACCGTCAATTAGTATAATGTGCGTACGTACACAAGGAATGGTCATACATTCACAGGCTGACAGACAGGCAGTTTAGTTCTCCCTCACATAATCGTCAAACCCTTTCACATTGAAGTCCGTGCCAAGAGCATTGACGTCAATGGATTACAGTGTAACTACGTGGCTAAGCGGATGCGCGCATTAGGATGTGTCACGCCCCTTGAAGTCGTTGATTGGTTTAGAAGCGATATCTACCCAGCCCAATAGGCGGGACATAGTGTATACATCTATTCTCATTGGTCAATAGAACTGTCGTGGGATGGATCTGAGTCAATTCAGATCTAGAAAGAGCCTCCAATTCATGACAACACGCAGATGGACGGGGCTATCCAGAATGGTCCACAATTAGCAGCCATATCGACCCATAAAACCTAACCGCAACAAAGAACACAGGAGAAAATGTCTTAGTGCACAGTGCAGCAGAAGATATTGCATTAACCATTTTGGGTAAGAAGATCTTTCTGAGTCCTTTTCATGCAACACAGTGCAGTAGGCTATCCGTTGAATCCAGATAATTCAAACATAGTAGGTTATTATGATGTGAGTTTAGATCCAAAACTGATATGAAACATATTTGCTGACATACTGTATAACTGTCGTTGGCGTAGGGAACTGATATAGTGTGCAACTGTCAATGTCAACTATTTACATAATAGGCTTACACACCCGGGCTGTACGTGCGCATTTATCTGCCATTATTGATGCAGTGATGTCATGTCAGCCATATGACATTATTGATGCAGTGATGTCATATTATCATACCGGTATACATTATTGATGCAGTGATGTCATGATATCATCATACCGGTATACATTATTGATGCAGTGATGTCATGCCAGTCATGTTTAAATGATCATGCAGATACGGTTGTAAACATAGCTTTTACTCTCAGTTCAGCGACATACAGAACTTGCATTTTGTGCGAGCATAATAATACTTCACTACTCTATCACTGGTAAGTAACACTAGCAGTAGTTGGTGCCATCTACCGGCCAACTCTGGTAACGTCTCCCTACACATAACAAAATGAAGCGATTCTCTAGTCTAGATATTAAACTTAAACGGTTAGTCCTTTTACAATGGCTACTCAATAAACAACAGTCAATCAGTTAAGCTGATTCTCTCAGAGATATTAAACTTAAACGGTTAGTGCTGAACACAGTGACTGCTCAATAAACAACGACCAGTGAATCAGATAATAAACATTACATTATCATTCCTCTTTTCTTCTTTTTATGGTCCTTCGGTGTGTTTTTTTTTTATTTTTTATTTTATTTTAATGATCCCTGGCATGTCATGAGCATGTGCATCATAGTGGTGTATGGGAGTAAGCTCCTTTATTTGCTTCTTCACAAATATGCACTACCTACCAGAGGTTGAAGCAGAAGGTGTTTGGAGGGCTGGTGTGTGCGTGTGGACTTGAGTGTTTCTCCATGCCAATACTGCCTCCATGGGTCTTCTCCTGCTAGTGCCGTATTTTTCAGTAGTGTTTTGGCTATTTGAACAGCTGACTCCACCTTGCCATTGTTTTGGCTATGGCATGGTGATGATGTTATGTATCGGAAGTCCCAGTCATTCGAGAAGGACAGAAAGTCAAGTCCCGAGAAGGGGGGACCATTGGCCATTGTCTGAGATGACAATGTGAGGTATGCCATGACGGCTAAACTGTTGTTTGCAGCGATCGATGACAGTAGATGCTGTGGTGATCTCCAATTCACCCAGCTCCCAGTAATCTGAGTAGTAGTCTTTCTGTGAAAGAAGCTGTTCTGTAGCCTGCTGGTACGGGACTCTTAGATGTCATCTGCTGGCTTGATACCGAATGGCATTCTTAATCACCTGTATTTTCCCAGAGGTGTCCAAAATGTTGTGAGATAGCTGCTTTCAGTGTTTCCCCTAGGTTTGCTGCCTTGGGGGGGTGGCATGGACCGTGGCATGGACCCCCCCCTGTGAAAATAATACCAATCCAATAACTCCTCATATCAGGGTTCCTGCCAGTTTCAACAGTATCGACATACAGAACCGACTCTCGTAACAAGTCATATGACATTATTGATGCAGTGATGTCATGCAGTGATGTCATATGGCTCTGCCTCAGACTAAATGCTGCTTTCGCTGCATGTGATGGCTCAGTCAACATTAGAGTGTCTGTTCAGATGGCATGCTAGTCCCTCAGCAGAAACATGAGAGAAACCATATAAATGAATGTTGAACTTTCAAGGATGTCTGTGACTGAGAACATAGATTGGCTCAAAATGTAATTGAGTTAATTCTGTTGTTAGGTTTGCCTGGCTCTTGACAAGGTAATAATAATAATAATAATAATAATAATAATAATAATAATAATAATAATAATAATAATACATTACTTATATAGCGCTTTTCTAGACACTCCAAGACGCTTTACAAACTGAAAAGATTAAGTAGTAATAATATAAAGAAACAAAAAATAAATAAAAGAAAGTATAGGGGGTTCAGGTAGTTCTGGGGACACATGGGAAGGGGAGGGGGAGAGGGTTAACTGGTGAACAAGGGAGACCACACATGGTTAACAATAATATCATATTTAATAAAGAAAATAATGATTTAACAGGAGTGTTGGATAGAACATAACAAGAACATGGAAAAGCAACAAAAATGGCTGCTGGTCGACGAGGAAGAGAGAGATCCATGACACCGGACAACTTATTATACAATTATCCAGTTCCCTTGATAATTAGGGCAATCACCCACACCTGTTGGCTTATCTGGGAACAGAGAGAGAATAGACCACATAGGACAACAAAGGAAAACAGCGCTAACCATAGACCCGTACGTGGAACGTCACATGGTGAACACTGTTAAACACACCTTAAACACAAATCACCTGAAGATAGCAACCACCCTAAATAACTGGTAATACCATTAAACTGCCTGCCACTGCCCCACTTACTGTATCTAATGATAATATAACCTTACTGACAGATCTGGTTCTCACCATCTGTAGTGTAATGGGCTTTATAGCTGGGCATCTCCTCTAGTTCTTTAAGCAGGATTAAACACTCAGGGGTGAGAGGTTGGCAGCCACATGCCCAGTTGGACCTTACAGTGTCACTCTACTCCACGCACGCGTACGCGCGCACACACACGCACACACACACGCGCGTACGCGCACACGCACGCACACACACACACACACACACACACACACACACACACACACACACACACACACACACACTCACACAGCAGCTATTCAGTCTGGCATAGTCCATTTGCATGGAGCCATAGGATTCATGAGAGCTATGGGATGTCTGGCTCATGTAATCATGTTTGTCACGCAGTTATGCGGGGTACACACATAAGGAGTTTTTGGCCGGTTTTGGCACGATTTTTGGATGTCTGAAAACGACAGAAAACGAGAGAAAACGCCCGATTGTCAGATGGATCTTAACATTTTCCTATAACAAAATCCTGGGGTGTGTGTGAGGTGTGTTAAGAGTCAATTCTCTTCAATTGTGCAATCAACTCTCAACTCTCAACCTGCTCGGAAAATGGGCGTGGGGAACGACAGATTCCGGACTCTCTAGTCTCGTTCCCCAAGCCAGAAATCTCGCGTGAACCCATCCTTTTAATATTGCCTTTAAATTACAAAATAATTAAATTAAGATTATATAATGCTTAAAGCACTTTGAGCCGCAACGTTTGCAGGAAAAGCACTATACAAATAAAGTTATTATTATCTAACGTAGTACCCTGACTGACCTGTATGAGACAACCATGTGCGACAGGGCAAATAAAGTGCAGAAAAACGAAAAGAAGAAGTCAGCTCGCTTCTTGATTGGCGAGCAGGGTTGCCAGATGGGAATGACATTTTCCACCCTAACCACAGTCTAAAACCGCTAATTCCACCAAACAATCTGGCAACCCTATGATTTCTGGTCAGAAGTATTGAACGCATTTCACATTTACGATTGCCGGCCACGCCCATTTTCCGAGCAGGTTGCCAGGAGAGTTGATTGCACAATTGAAGAGAAGTGACTCTTAACACACCTCACACTCCAGGATGTTGTTATAGGAAAATGTTAAGATCCATCTGATAACCGGGCGTTTTCTGTTGTCATCCGAAAATCGCTGAAATCGCAGAAAATCCTTATGTGTGTACCCCGCTTAACAGTCTCAGTGATACCCTGTCTTATCTGCCACAGTCCCGACAGAGTTCCAGTGGTCAAAACAATTGTTTCATTCTCCACAGATAGGCCCGGTTCGAGGTACCTTCTACACCGCCCCGCCTCTCCTGTGGGAGGGATGGATGCTGAGGCCGCCTCTCCCTCCTGGCGCCTGGCCGAGCGGAGGAGCAGGAAGGCTGGTTCGGGGAACATCTTTGGCGGGGTGAACCTGCGACAGCTCCAGAGGCTTTTCAGGGAAGCGGGGGACCAGGATGCGGATCAGAGGGCTCAGCTGGTGTGGGGGCACAGGGACGAGTCGGAGCTAGCCCAGGCCCTTATAGGTCTGAGGGCCCGGGGCCGGCGGAGAGGGCTGAGGGTGGAGGGGAGAGACACCCTGGGGTCACGATGGCTGAGAGCGTTCAATCACCTCAGGTAGGAATACTTCCTATATGCTGATACTCTGATACTCTGATACTCTGATACTCACGCACCTTCCCTGCAGAGTTAAGCGGGGTACACACATAAGGATTTTCTGCCCGACCAAAGACAGAAAACGCCCGATTATCAGATGGCTCTAAAGATTTTCCGATAACAAAATACTGTGGTGTGAGGTGTGTAATGCGGGGTACACACATAAGGATTATCTGGCCGATTTTGGCCCAATTTTCCCACTTCCGACCAAAGACAGAAAACGCCGATTATCAGATGGCTCTAAAGATTTTCCTATAACAAAATCCTGTGGTGTGAGGTGTGTTAAGAGTCAATCTCTCCCGACAACCTGCTCGGAAAATGGTCGTGGCCGGCAATCGTAAATGTCAAATGTGTTCAATACTTAAGACCAGAAATCCTAGGGTTGCCAGATTTTTGGGTGAAATTAGCGGTTTTAGACTGTGGTTAGGGTGGAAAATGTCATTCCCATCTGGCAACCCTGCTCGCGAGGCCAACTATGACGTGGATGGAATGTAGCCAATCAAGAAGCGAGCTGACTTCTTCTTTTCGTTATTCGGCACTTTATTTGCCCTGTCGCACATGGTTGTCTCGTACAGGCCAGTCAGGGTACTACGTTAGATGATAATAATAATAATAACTTTATTTGTATAGCGCTTTTCCTGCAAACGTTGCGGCTCAAAGTGCTTTAATCATTATATAATCTTAATTTAATTATTTTGTAATTTAAAGGCAATATTAAAAGGATGAGGGTCACGTGAGATTTCTGGCTTGGGGAACGAGACTCTAGAGAGTCTGGAGTCTGTCGTAACGAAAATCTTTATGTCTGTGGGGTGCTGAAATGGGAAAATCGGCGCACACCACACACAATACGATCAAGGCTGTTAAAATCCAAGATGTTGTATCTTCATGTGTGGGGTCTGTCTCAGATAAGATTTCGGTTAAGATTTTGAAAATCCTTATGTGTTTTGGCACGATTTTTGGATGTCTGAAAACGATAGAAAACGAGAGAAAACGCCCGATTGTCAGATGGATCTTAACATTTTCCTATAACAAAATCCTGTGGTGTGAGGTGTGTTAAGAGTCAATTCTCTTCAATTGTGCAGTCAACTCTCAACTCTCAACCTGCTCGGAAAATGGGCGTGGGGAACGACAGATTCCGGACTCTCTAGTCTCGTTCCCCAAGCCAGAAATCTCGCGTGAACCCATCCTTTTAATATTGCCTTTAAATTACAAAATAATTAAATTAAGATTATATAATGCTTAAAGCACTTTGAGCCGCAACGTTTGCAGGAAAAGCGCTATACAAATAAAGTTATTATTATCTAACGTAGTACCCTGACTGACCTGTACGAGACAACCATGTGCGACAGGGCAAATAAAGTGCAGAAAAACGAAAAGAAGTCAGCTCTCTTCTTGATTGGCGAGCAGGGTTGCCAGATGGGAATGACATTTTCCACCCTAACCCCAGTCTAAAACCGCTAATTCCACCAAACAATCTGGCAACCCTATGATTTCTGGTCGGAGGTATTGAACGCATTTCACATTTACGATTGCCGGCCACGCCCATTTTCCGAGCAGGTTGCCAGGAGAGTTGATTGCACAATTGAAGAGAAGTGACTCTTAACACACCTCACACACCCCAGGATTTTGTTATAGGAAAATGTTAAGATCCATCTGATAACCGGGCGTTTTCTGTTGTTTTCAGACATCCGAAAATCGCTGAAATCGCAGAAATTCCTTATGTGTTTACCCCGCTTAGGCCACATAAATATGTGAGTTTTTTTTTTTTTTTTTTACATTATTTACTCATGATATGGAAAAAAAAATACCTGTTAATCCTGCCCCAAGATTATACATTTTCTAAGTCCTCACAGCCCAGTAACGGCAACTGAACTCAGTGACTTTTTATTTCATCATTAATCAATCCTGTTTAAACAATGGATGTCTTTGTTCCGCAGGATCGGTGAGAGTTCGGCGAGCGGCCAACAAGGCAAAGAGCAGGAAGAGGGGAAAGAGGGCGAGTCAGGAGGGGCGCACAACAGTCCAAAGACACACACGAGGACCGCGGGGGCACCAGGACCCTCAGGGACCGTCACTGAGAGCCAAGGACCTCCAGGGGCGACAGACAGACCCACCAGACCAGGCCCAGTCCTGAGGAAAGGTGGGGACAATGACCCAGAGCGATACCTTCACCGCATCCTCCACTGACAGACTGAACCCCGACAAACTGGCGGAAAAGGTTGAGTTATGCATCGGATAACCCGGATAGTGTTAATGTAGCCACCTTGTATGTTAGCGTAGCACTGCCGCTGCCGAGAGGTTTGGACATTCATGGAACTGGGGATATTGTGCTTGCCCACAGAGTTACTGACTCATGGCCCTGCTCCAGCTGTTCTCCCGCTAAAGCTAGCTGGACCAACTCTGGGACTGGAGGATGAAGAACGCTTGACGTTTTGGCAGCTTGGCAACATCTCACTCTGTCATGTAATCAGTAGATGAACGCTCTCAGCAACTGCCTTATTGTTCTTCCAATACTGTGTTAATGTGTTATTGTCTGAAGTCACTTTTGAATGCAATGATGAATGCAGAAACACTCAGAAACCCAGGGTATGAGTCAGCCCAGGGAGTCATGTGCCACACACACACACACACACACACACACACACACACACAATGTGACACAGACAGAGAGAGATTAGGATTAAGGCTATACATACACCAGCAACAACACAGAGCCATTGTCGTCTGACTCCCTCAGGTTGGTAGGAGGGAGTTCACAAGAGCTCATGGAGCTTGACATTTAGAGAGGTTTCCACTGCAGACAGCTTGGAAGCCACCTGACTCAACACACAATGAAACACGCCAACAGATTGGACATACAGTAGCCACTGTGGTACAGTACAGTAGTTTGTTAGCTGTGCCTCTTCTAAAGGACTAGGCTGTACATGAGAGATGTAACACTACAACACCACTCCCTCAAACCTGGTTACTGTCCAAAGAATGACAAACGTGAAATAATAAATAATAAACAATTATGTTAATGTGCACTTTAAGTTGTGGCTCGACATTGTACAATTCTCCACATATTACTGGAAACTTGACACTGAAATGAAAAGCAATGGGCAGGTATTCTGGGCATACCTGTCAACCCTCCCGTTTTTCCCGGGATTCTCCCGTATAAAATGTTTAAATATTTCCCCGTAAATCTCCCGTCTTTTTAACCTAATGTTAACTAGTTGCTACTAGTGTTGTATCTGTCAGTGCCAATCAGCAGACAGGCCTGAGTTACTCAGAGCGCCGTGAGCTCTGATTGGCCCACTCGGGCCTCGTACAGACGAGAAGGGACGCCGTAGGCCTACAATTGTATTATATTAAAAGTTTAAAAGATAAAAACAATGATTGAAAAAGACAATTACTAACTGCACTGTGTTTCCTGTTATAACACTCCACAATCCACCACCTTGATATGGTCCAACCCGTCATTCAAAACTGTATGTACCGGAAACGCGTCTCAGCGGTTGCCGTCTAAAGGTTATCTCTGCGCAGTGGCAGTATCGTAGCCGATGAGGTTTATCCGAGGCGCGATTATTGCTAGTTGAAAACTTTACCCAATACCCCGCAACGGCGACTTGCAATATAGTCGCTATTGCAATTTTTGACGGTCTTTAACAAGACTGATTAACTTGTAAAAAATAAAAAGTAGTAAATATTTGGTTTCTGAGGGCGAGTGTCCTCGAAGTCTACGAGGCCTCGGGGGTTCTGGGGAACAGAGTCGTCTATCTTCGAAATGGTGATATCTGCTCTTTTGGGCTGCGTTCGTAATCTTGCTCTGAGAGTGCCGGAACGCACACTAGTTGCAACGTCATAAAAGGACCAAGTAATTTGATTGGACAAGAGGCATTCCATGAGTGCTGATGAGATTTCCAGAGCGTGTTTACGAACGCAGCCTCGGTTATCTCCGTTTTGAATTTTTTTTTGGAATTATCTCTGGTAGCATTGCGCCGCTCTTTTCCCATTGACATCATGGTGTCAAGTAATGTATAAATAAATGTGCTGAATTGATATGCCCTTTTGTGTTTTCATGTAGTCTGATGCAGGGATGTTCAAAGTATTTCACTTTCAACCAGGTATCTGATTCTGACCACCTGTAGTCACTTACTTAATCATAGGAACTAGTTAACCCAATTCTTGTTGCACTGAAGCAGGTGGTTGATTGACTGTGTGTACCCTAGTCTAATTGTAAGAGGTATCCTATGGTTGTCTAGTGGTGATGTTAGGATTGACTGTGTGTCCCCTTGTCTAAATGTAAGGGGTATCCTATGGTTGTCTAGTGGTGATGTTAGGACTGACTGTGTGTCCCCTTGTCTAAATGTAAGGGGTATCCTATGGTTGTCTAGTGGTGATGTTAGGATTGACTATGTGTACCCTTGTCTAAATGTAAGGGGTATCCTATGAGGACAGTGGTAGGGGTGGTGGGACGGCCCAGGACGGGGCGCTGGAAAATGTCCCTTATTTTCAAATCCCAATGTTGACAGGTATGATTCTGGGTCGTTAAAGAACAACTGAATGACCTGGAAAATCCATGGTGCTGTGATTTGCCATACAATAGCATCCCTCACTCATAAATGAATGATTACAGGAGGAGGGTAAGCCGATCCTAGATCCGTGCCTTATAGAAAACCTCGAACCATGTTAACAGTACCAGGATACCAGCACTCTCTTGGGGGTACTGCTGCCATCTAGCGGCCATGTACTGTACACGCCTTTTGAAGTGTAGTAATAATTCTGCCAGGGCATGTGTTCGTGCCCATCAATTGGACAAGACGATCGTAGCTGGATGAATCACGCGTTCCTTTGAAAGGCCACGGAGACAGACGATGAAATATACAATGAAAAGTTTGAATGCAATGTCCATGTAAACATGTAGGCTGATTATCTGCATTTTAGATGTGAGCAGTATGACACCATAATGTGGAGGTTGTAATGCTTGGGACAGAGGGCTTTTAGTGGACTTAATGAGGTCACCAGTGTTAGAGCTGGGGCAACCAACCAAACCAACCTATCTCACTTTATTTAAAGTACCCAGCAAATCTTCATTAACCCTGATAAAAGCTTTCTGAAACTGTTAAGCTTTATGTAACTCCAAAAACTCTAATCCGGTTAACCAACCAACTCTACCACTCAATCCATCCATGCATCCATCCATCCATCCAACCAACCAACCAACCAACCAATCGACCAAACCATCTCTAACTTTATCCAAACCAAACAATCTCTAACTTTATCCACTTTCTACTACCCAGGAAATCTATTGATATATCTTTAAACGTTTTCCTACTACGTACTACCAAACTGTGCAAGACCACACAAAGCTTCTTGTGGAACTTCTTTTACTTTATGGACGTGTGTGTAAGGAGAGGTGAGCAGAGAAGTGGAACAGGCCAATCACTTCTAGGATATGTGAGATGAGAGGAGATGAGAGGAGAGGAGGAGAGGAGCACTTTGTGTGACTGACAGCAGGCGCTGGGAGGAGGTTTTAAATAAGTAGTGATCTGAAAGCTGTGTGTCCCTACTGCATTGTAATTAGAGCATAGAAGAGTAATTAGTCAAATGATATATACAGTACGTGCTCAATGTCCCCCCCCCCCCCTCCATCACCCCACCCCACTCCACCACAGCATACACACACACACACAAACACACAACCTCTGCGCTACACTCAAGGTCTTCACAGGCAATGAGGAACACTGCGGCAAACCTCTCATTGTTATTCCTTTGTATCATTGTATGCCTTTGTTGTTCCCCTCGCTACTGTGTAGTTCATCCCTCCTGGCTCCTTTCGCTCCCGTAGTCATCTCCAAACACTGGGGTACACAAAACATCAAACATTCACTCTACAAAGGTGTCGTGCTGCTGGGTTGGGGCCAATTCCAGCTCCACTCAGTCAATTAGAGAGGTGAATAGACATTCCAATTCCACAATGAATTGAACAATTGGCCACTGGAAATAAATGAGTTCTTGAAATAGAACTTTGACTTCATCTTCTGAATCGACTGGAAATGGAAATGGGAGTGACACCGTCATCCACCGGAGTGGTGTGTTTTGTGGTGTGTTTTGACGACGGTAATGAGAAGGAGACTTTACTCTCTCACTTTGAGGCCCATGTGGAGCCATCATCATATTGCCTACACTAATCCGACCCCATTCACATCTGTTAGGGCGAGTTGTCAAGGGCAGAGCAAAGGTATTTGGAATGCAGCCTTAATGATATCACAGATGACTGTCCTTGTGATGACTGAAGTGAACATGCGAAAGCTAATTCCCAATCAGTGTCCATTGTACTGCAGGTGAGTTGAGTTAGCATACTGGTAATGGTGCCATTAATTGTGTGCGTGTGCGTGTGTGTGTGTGTGTGTGTGTGTGAGTGTGTGAGAGAGAGAGAGACCTATGGTGAAAAGATGCACTGTTATGTGTTCTCAGATCAGCCTTGATTGATGGCAGCTGCTGGACTGAAAAAATCAGGTGTAGTGCTGAGGCACAAACATGTACATTTCAAGCCTGCAAACTGCGACACTTTAAATAAATGTGAAATAACACTATTGTGCAATATGACAACCCTAGTCGTCTATCTGTACAGTATAGTATAGTGGATAGTGTACTTAGCCTTTATTTATGTAAACCAGCTCCTTCCCTTCTTGTGATTAAAAAAAAAAAAAAAAAAAAAAAAAACTTTCCTAACACCAGGGGAGCCACCCCTCCTAAATGTCGTTGTTTGGTACCTGTACTGTAGCAATGACAATAAAGACCATTCATTCATTCTTACAGTCAGGTCACCGAGGGGATTGACATCGCAGATGACATCACTTCCTGTGTGTGCCAGGCTGAAAAGGTGCAGTATTCCACTGGGGGACAGTAGGATGAACTTGCCACTGATCTACAGTCTGTTTCTCCACCTAATGGTTCAGGCTAGATATAGGAGTGAAAAAGCTGGTCCTAGATCTGAGAGAGATGAGTTTTAACTCACCATTATTGTACACTTAATGAATGTTACAAAAGGTACAATGGCGCAGAACAGCCATATAGACGAACAAAATAAAAAAAGAAATAAACCAAATCAATTAAACAACAAAGTACCCCCCCACACACACACACACACCCCACCCCATTGTGTGTTTCCTCGTTAAAAAGATTGCCATCTTCGCCTTGCTGTACTGATACCCAGAGATAGAAAGCAGTACTGTTAAACCCCTCGCTGACAGCCGAGAACAGTGACTGCAAGGTCTTAGCCTTGCACACTCCATTAAACAATGAACAAAAACGATGTGCAAAAAACCATCCATCTCCAACAACGGGGTTAACAGAAGCATTTACTACCATAATGCCATGCAACATGCTCCATCACAGGTTACCAGTGCTTTTTGTTAACAGTGGCTTGTACAGTGACCTCCACACTGCCCTCACATTTGCCTCTACTCCTAATTTTACCCTCCAAGGGGTGTCAGTCCTGTCCTTTAGCTTGACCTTATTAAGCACCTTACCACATGGCCTGTACAAAACTTTCCCTGTTGCCCCATCCAGCGGTAGCAGCGATGCAGTGCAGTTTGACGCAGGCGTGATAGGTGTGATTCCCAGTCGGAGGAGGGGGAAGGGAGCACTGGCGTCAGACAGCGAGTGCTGCTGTAATGCGTGAGTGTTTCCCAGTCCGCCAGTGACAGAGCCTGTCTGCACCTCCCCAGCAGTTGGTCGTCGACCGTGCGACCTCAGCCCCAGGTGCTTGGCCACTCCCACTGCCCTTGCAAGGTGGGGCGCCATGTCTCGTAGGTGATATAGGCTGGTGAGCTTCATTTTCACCAGAGTCTCAAACAGCTGAGAAGCACCAACGGTACTGAGGTCTAGCCTGTGCCCCATACACCAGAGGCTCCTCCAGGAGCCAGTGAACCGAACCTGTTGGATCAAGTCTGGACACTTGCTTGAGCCCTCGAACCCTCAGGAGACCCTTGAGGGGGAGAGAGGGAGAGAGAGAGAGATAGAGTGAGTGAGAGAGAGAGAGAGAGAGAGAGAGGGGGACAGAGAGAGAGAGGGAGGGAGTGAGAGAGAGAGAGAGAGGGAGAGAGAGAGAGTGGGAGAGAGAGGGAGAGGGAGGGAGTGAGAGAGAGAGAGGGAGGGAGAGAGAGGGAGAGAGAGAGAGAGAAAGTGAGAAAGAGAGAGGGAGAGGGAGAGGGTGAGGGAGAGAGAGAGGGAGAGAGAGAGAGAGGGAGAGGGAGAGAGAGAGAGAAAGTGAGAAAGAGAGAGAGAGAGGGAGAGAGAGAGAGGGAGAGAGAGAGAGAGAGGGAGAGGGAGAGAGAGAGCGCCTCAGGTAGGTAAACGATAAGAGGATGCATCATTTAATGTGAACTGTGTCCAGTAGCTGCACCAAACAGCTAATGCAGCTCAGTGCACAAGTAACATCTTCAACATAACATCACTAAACAGTTCATGTGTTGAAAAGCAAACAATATCACCAACCAACTCTGTACCTATTCAACTATCTCAGTCACTTACACAACCCTGAATAATCTACCCTGTAGGATTCATACAGAGACCCCTGTGGAGGAGTTGGCTGATGTGACGTGTAGTCAGCTGGGTAAACATGGTCTAATTCCACTGTAATGTGTGCCAGTGAGGCAGAGCAAAAGAAGAAAAATCACATCTGAATAATTAAGTTGTACACAGACCTTAAAATCAGGGCATACCGTATAGTACAGCGAAAACCTTGATTCATGAAGACACATGCCCAAACACGCAGGGGCGCATGTGTGCACATTCATTTAATAAAAGCACATTTATAATGATGAGAGGGGAGAACGTCTGTTGCAAATAGTGTGTCTCTCTCTCCCAGAAGAAGAGCGGCACAGCCCAATGGGACAGGAAGACCTGATCACGGCTAAACATGCAAACCTAAACATGCCAACCTTACACGCCCTCACAGTCTGCTCAGTGACCTTTTGAGGTTTCATGGGAATTATCTCACAGCGCAGTGAGGATTATTTTGTGTACTACCCAGAAAAGCCCAAAGGTTCTACACACACACACACACACACACACACACACACACACACACACACACACACACACACACACACACACACACACACACACACATACATACACACAGATATGTGTTGGTTGAATTGGCATTCTGGTATAACAGATTTTAATCTAAAATGTCCATGATGCAGAGAGAAAGAAAGATAGGTTGTGCACGCGTGTGTGTGTGTGTGTGTGTGTTTGTGGAGAATTACAGGAGAATTACTCTGTTATAGTGTATTAAATAGGGGTGTAACAATTCACTAATAGTAATCGGAAAATGTTCATGTTAAAATATTAAAGATGTACAACTATTATGTAGGCCTATGTTTCCCCAAACAGATCTTAATCAGTGTGTCGAGGTGAAAATCACAGATTCAAACTGATCGATTAATACT
>NC_137674.1:11032831-11052831 GCF_963989245.1 Nansenia antarctica
GGTTTGTCTCAGAAATAGCCTTGGCAAAATGAAAACGTTCTTTATTGTCTTCAACCGATGTGGGAAGGATCCTAAGGATCTGTTTTAGGGACACCACACTATATATATATATGTCAGTGCACTTAAGAGCGAAACAGCTCTGAAGATAAATCCCTTCGATGTCCTTTTTGGAGAAGTGTGCATCATTCTCAATAGATACTTGCCCTACATATTTGTGATGGCAGCTGGTGAAAGGGGGAACAAGTCAACAACCAATCCAAATGTTACATTATGAAAAATACATTTCAATGTTGTTGAAAATCAATGACACTCGCTAGTCAAGCCAAACTATTGCCAGCTAATCTTATTTTGTGAGCCTGTTAACAATGTGTAGTAGTGTTATAGTTAATTAGGTAGTAGTGGGGATTACTCACTGATTGCATTGCAATATTGTGGCCCCGTTTGAGCCCAAATGTACTTCAGGTACATCAGAAGCTCACTGACCATGAGTGCTGCCAGACTATATATGGACGCATCAATTATGTCGCACCTCACATATTGTTTGACAAGCTGGGGCAATGCATACAGCACTTACCTAAAGCCATTAGCCACCCTATACAAGCGGACCCTTAAGGTCATGGACCAGAAGCCCAACAGCACACACTACTGTACCATCCTAGACAAATGTAAATACCTTCGCTGGGAAGACACCATCAAATACAAAAACATCTGTCTCATCCATACATTTCTGCATAACAAAGCTCCTCCCCCGCTTAACTCTTTCATAAACCAGCGTGACCACAGCTTACGGCCCACCAGAAGCACCTCTCGTGGCGACCTTATAGTTCCATTCAGGAAAAACACCTTCAGTAAACAATCCTTCTCAGTGATAGCAATAGAAAACTGGAACTCACTACCCAACCAACTCAAAGACATACATACTTAATACTCCACCTTCACAACACACATGAAAGCCTGGCTGACACAGAACTATACTTGTCCTCATTAATCCCTCTCTGTGCTGCCTGACTGCCTCTCCATAATGCCTTTTTTGTATGTTTTGTTTTGTTTAATGTATTGCTGTTTGTAAGTGCTTAATGTTGTGTGGCCTGTAATTGTCCTGTGGCTTCTATGTGCTTGAAATGTCGCTGCCCCCATAAGTGTGTTTGTTGTAGCCGCTTGCAATCACCTCAGCTTGCTTACTTGTGTTTTTTGTCAAGTGTGATGGGGTACCTTGTCTCAGCCACGTGTTCTTAGAATATTGAAATGTTTTATTTTAACTAATGTTGTTACTTTTCAGGATGCCATGTTGCAACTGGCCGGGGACTTCAGCTGAAAATTAGCCGACTAGGCTAACGCCGCCTTTTTTACTGTATTTTATATGGTTCATGTATTTGGATTGTCCTCGATATAATAAACTAAAACTAAACTAAACTAAAATGTCCAATTACCATCCTGTCGTCCGTTCTCTTTCACTCCCATCCAAGCAATCAAAGGAAGTGAGTCGTGCGTCTCGCTGCTGTAAGTGGACTGGGTAGTTAGGCATACAACGTTCTGTTACTCTGTGGCACAGACTTTTTTGCTCCTAGGATTTCACATTTGTGACTCACTAAATATAGTGTTTTTCTCTCTGTCTGCTCTCCATCTCTCTCTCTGCTCTCCATCTCCATCTCACTCTCTCTGCTCTCCATCTCTCTCTCTCTCTCTCTCTCTCTCTCTCTCTCTCTCTCTCTCTCTCTCTCTCTCTCTCTCTCTCGCTCCCTCTCTCCCTCTCCACGTCTTGCTGCTGCCACCCTCTCTGCCAGTGCTCCTTTCTAATCCCTTGCCAGACCTGGTCTAATGAGGTTGATAGGTGTGACGTTATCAGATTAGACACTCATCTGACTTTATTAAAGCCTGGGAATCAGCAGAAGAAACAGGCTGAAGCTCACCGCTGCTCTAGTTTTTTTTACAGTGTGCATGTGTGTGTGTGTGCATGTATGTATGTTATGTTATGTTATGTTAATTTTATTTATAATGCGCCCCCCATCCAACTTTTACATCGGCCCGGGGCGCAGATGTACACATGTATGCATGTTTGTGTGTGAGTCTATGTATCTGTCCTTCAGAGAGTGGAACACAGCTGTCTCTATCATATTTATTTAATCTATTTTATATTTCATGATACCAAATGCTTGTGATCAAAGTCACTGTTCTGTCTCATCTACAAACTTCTTCTACTTTAGTCTCATGTGATTTATTAATGCCCCTTGGTAGAGGACATCAAATCCTGATGAGAAAACAGTTCCCTGGCTGGAACCAAGGAGACCTATCCATAAACCTTTGATTAAAACTGAAACTGGCCTCTATTTGTAACCAGATGATGTCTAATTTCCCCACAATATGTATCAGAGATACCTCTACCAGGACCTATTCAGATGATACATTATGTGTTAGGGTTGCATTTCCTTATTGTAGGCTTTCCATTTATGAATACATTTAGGGCCTAGGACTACTTTTAATGTAAGGTGCTATTGGCAGTCACAATGCTAGAAGAAGGATTACTTTTTCAAGTTTTCTTTTTTATTATTAAGTAATGTTAATAATATATTACAAGTGTTATATTAGATTATATTAGCATACGAAGCTGTGAGGACACTGAGCCTGGGTCAATTCCATGTCAAAGGCTGTCAATAGGTGGAGGTCACGAACAGTCGATTCTAATTGTTTGCCAATCATTATCCAATCAGGGCAGTGGTTTAAGGTGTCAACCTATGGGATTCATCAAGCACTCCTTCATTCACCTAGAGACTAATTAACTCCCAGCTGTTTCCGGTGTCCCAGGTTTCAATTAGAGGCAGCTCTCGCCCTTCCTGACCTGTGTGTTGTTCTCCTCAGACCTCACTCCAAACTTAGCTTAGTTATTCTGTCTGTCATGAAAAACTATAACTTGTCAATAACATTCAGCCTTCAGTAAATAGACTATGGGGCTACTTCTGTTCGTCAGACATGGGGGAGACTACAAGAGGCATGAAGAGACATGAAAAGGCACGGAAAGCTAAGAAGTTAGCAGGTGTGCTGCTGACCAAAGGTAAGAGTTGTGTTTAGTTGAAGCCAACAGACGTTTTATTTCTCTGTTTGACTGTTAGGCTACTTGATTAGTTTACTTGATATATATCTGTTATTAGGCTACTTGATAATATATTGTGTATTGTTGGTATTATATTCACTGCTCTGTTTGTGTTGGATAGTCAGTAAGCATTGTTGTAGGGCTCTCCTGTACACATAATGCATACATTTGAATTAAGTATGGATACATGTATTTATACACTTTAAATACATAAATGAACTATGACAGACTAAGGCAGGGTTGCACCAACATGGTTTAACTTTTAAACTGGATTGAATCCAGGTTCATGTACTAATCCTGTTGCACCTAACTTTAATTAATACTTTAACTTTAACATTTTAAATGTAGTTTACAATTAATCCTGGTTAAATCTAAACCTTTGGCAGTCTCAGTTTAATTTCAATTTAAATTCAAGTGGGTTGCACCAGTAATTTTAAACCTAGTCTAGAAATGGATTAACAGTGATGTGTAATAGTGTAGGCCAATGGTGTTGGGTGTATTTCTGTTTTGTTGACAAAATGGCTGCATATCTTGGATGGGAGTTTCTTGTAGGAAACTCAAGATTAAACCCAATTGAATTGTGTAGATTTACTAATATTTAAGTCTAAAACAGCATTCATTTAATCCATGTTGGTGCAACCCAGCCTAAATTTGATAAACTACTGCAGTGCTAAGTTGTATTCTATAGTTTAATGTTGTCTCTTTCCTTCAGGTCTGCAGCATCTTAAGGCACCTGTTATGGTCCGGAGAATCCCAGTCCTGGTGGAGACCTTATGGTAGGTGTCAATTTAACACCACACTGGATACATCTGTTTGTTTTAAAACCCCAAAATGGATACATTTTACTGGTATTGTAATAGTACACTGAACTGTTTGTCTGTAAACTGCTGTCTTGACTATTTGTCGATAGAATGCAGTAAGAGCAAAACATGGAAATTCATTTTATATATAGCTTCAATTCATGTCGCCTTCAAATCATCAACAAGAATAGATAGATGAACAAAAAGTAAAACAAAAGCATAGGCAGTAAAAACATCAATACAAATGGTTAAAGATTAAAATCAGGTTTAAAAAGATGATAAAAAAGATCAGTAAGAGCTGAGAATTGTAACACATGCCAACAAATCACCCTGAGATATCAGATACAGTCTTCAACAGAAACAAGTAGGTAGGCTATATAGCATTAGGGCCTATTTTGTTTGGTAACACAGGGGGGCAAGCTATGTCCTACAATTTATTGTTGTCTTTTTCCCCTCAGGTCTGCAGCATCTCAGGGCTACCACAACTATGCAGACGACACTCAACTCTTCCTGTCTTCCCCCTCCTCTGACCTACATGTGGCAACACGTGTGTCTCTGTGTTTCTCGCTGACATCTCTACATGAATCTCAGCCCACCACCTCAAGCCTAACCTTAACCTCAAAGACTGAGCTACTCTTCCTCCCTGGGAAAGCCTGCCCCCTCCAAGACTTCTCTATCACAGTCGAGAGCTCTACTGTAACCTCCTCCAAGACAGCCAAGAACCTTGGAGTGATCCTGGACAACCGCCTATCCTGTGCGGAGAACATCGCAGCAACAGTGCGCTCCTGCAGATTCTTCCTCTACAACATCAGAAAGATACGATGATTCACTTACTTCGTAAAATGTATTGATTGTAAGTCGTTTTGGAATAAGTATGCTAAATGCCAAAATTATTGATTAGACTTCCCCGACCCCATGATGAGGATGAAGAAGATTCACTTCCCCCAACCCCATGATGAGGATGAAGAAGATGCACTTCCCCCAACCCCATGAAGATGAAGATGCATTTCCCCCAACTCATTCGTCAGTCTGTCCGTTCTTTCATTCATTTATTCTTCAGTTCTTTCATTCGTCCATTCATTCCTCAGTTGTTTTCTGCCAGTTCTTCCATCTGTCCGTTCTTCATCTTTTTCATTCTTCTGTTTGTTCTCCTGTCCATTCTTCATTCTTCAGTTATTTCTTTTGTCTAACCATTCTTTCCTTAGTTAGTTTTTGTTCTTCCTTGTTCATGTTTGTTCATTCGGCCGGCCCTGGGACTTTTGTGGCCCTTAGCAAGATTTTTAATAAAAGCAACAAACTTGCACATAACAAGGTCTAAGTAAATACAATGACAAATGAACACCAATAAAAACAAAAATATGACAAATAAATAGCAATGAACAATCAATGACTGCAAAATATTCCAAATAAATAAAGTGAACACTACAAAATAGTTAACTATGTTAACAACAAAACAACAGCTATAGGCTATTGTAGAAACTAAATAACAATTTACAACAACTGCGAAGTATTAAAAATAATAAAGTCAACATTTAAACTATAAAAGCAACAAACTTGCACATAACAAGATCTATAAGTAATGACAAATGAACACCAATAAAAACAAAAATAGGACAAATAAATAGCAATGAACAATCAATGACTGCAAACTATTCTAAATAAATAAAGTGAACACTACAAAATAGTTAACTATGTTAACAACAAAACAACAGGCTACATGCTACAAGAACCTGTTTTGTTCTTCAATTCTTTTGTTCTTCATTTCTTATGTTCTTACCTTCATTTCTTACATTCTTTAATCTGTTCATTATTTTGTTCTTCCGTCCGTCTGTTCGTCCATACTTGCTTCAGTTTTTTTGTCCATCTCCCTTCATTAGTTATTCCTTAATTTTTCTGCTAATCAATTTCACCTGCTTTGGTGCAAATTAAAGTGACAACGTGGAGAGGCAACAGCAAGACAATCCCCAAAAAGGAAATGGTTTTGCAGGTTGTGACCAGACCATTTCTCTCTCCTTATCCTTCCTGACTGATTTCGATCTCTTTTCTTCACTCTATTTTGCTAGTGCAATTGTCACTATTGGAGGAAATACTGGGAGACGGGCCATCACACGAGGAGCACTGCCAGAGCCCAACACAATGACCTCCAGCGGCTTACTTGTGTGCATGTTTCTGCTCACAGCCCAGCCCTGTGCATTTAGCAGACGCCTTATTCCAAAGCAACAATCAGTCATTTTACTAAGTAAGTGAATCATCTATCCAACAGTTGTAGCAGGAGAAGTAATCTATGCATAGGCCAGGGGCCATTGGCAGTCATCGTGCTAGAAGCAGGAAGATGAATAGACATTGGAGAAACGGTACAAGGGGGTAGTAGATGTCTCAGGAGAAACAGTATGGGGGGGAGGGGGATGCAGGTGTCTCTGGACACGCAGTGCAGGGGGGTAGTAGATGTGTCAGGAGGAGCAGTTAAGGTGTAGCCTGGAGAGATGGGTCTTCATTCTCCGACAGAGGACGGGGAGTGACTCTGCAGTTCTGACAGCCGTGGGAAGCTCATTCCACCAACGAGGAGCGAGTATAGTGAAGAGACATGACCGGGCAGTGTGAGTGCCGCTTTGGCATAGAGGTGGTGGGACCAGTCGGCCAGCAGAGGTGGAGGAGCGGAGTGAACGGGCTGAAGTAACCCCCCAAACTTAAGCCTGTTCACTCCACTCCTCCACCTCTGCTGGGGGACTGGCCCTACCACTTCTATGCCAACGCGGCAGTCACGCTGCCCGGTCACGTCTCTTCACTACACTCACTCCCCACTGGTGGAATGAGCTTCCCATGGCTGTCAGAACCACAGAATCACTCCCCGTCTTTCGTCTGAGACTGAAGACCCATCTCTTCAGGTTACACCTTAACTGCTCCTCCTGAGACATCTACTACCCCCCTGCACTGTGTCTCCAGAGACACCTGCATCCCCCTCTACTGTCTCCTAAGATTTCTACTTCCCCCCCTTGTACTGTTTCTCCAGTGTCTATAATAATCTTTCTTCTAATCTTTCTTCTTCTATCATGACAACTGCCAATGGCCCCTGGCCTGAGCTAGATTACTCTTCCTGCTACGGCTGGTGAATTTATGATTTACTTACTTTAGTCAAATGTATCAATTCTAAGTCGCTGTGTATGTATGTGTGTATATATATAATAATTGTGAGTATATATAATAATTGTATGTTTTTGTAAATATATTTTTGCCTAATAAATTTTGCCTCCTAAAATCCAACCCCTCGTCCACGTCGTAGGAGGCGGAAACGGATAAGTTACAGGTGACATTTACCTCACTAGTAGCAACACCTGTGATTTAGCTGGCAAACGGGGCACTGGTGTTGTATGTTTACATTTTTAAGAAATACTGAACCTACTAGTGCTCAGGGCAGTTGAAGACAAAAAGGATAAATGTTATATTTTAAATGTCTCTCTATTTAAAGCAGTTGATGGTTCCCTTCTCTTCTCCTTATCAATTGAGACATTCTGTTCATCTCTTTTTTGTTGTTGTTCCTGCTACTTCTAAATATATGGCTAAGAACACCTTTGTTTAAAGCTCCATCTGCTTGGAATAATCTGCCTGTAAATATACGATCTTTATCATCTTTCCACCTGTTTAAAAAAGCACTGTCCACCTATTATAAGCTCAGCTGTACGTGTCCATTATAATATCACCTATATTCTAAAGATACACTCACAATATAACTTATGTTATCACTGTCACATTACTATTCTTCTATTGCTAATCAGTGTATGCTCCTTATGTTTTGTTCTAATCCTAAATGTCTTGGTTTTGTTTTGTCTGTTATTATTTAGCTTGTCATGTCTTGTGTGGTCCATCAGTCCTGTTGTTACTGTAGTTTGTTTATTTTATCTTTTGTTAAATGTGTTGTCTATTGTCTTGTTGTTTTATCGTTGTTGCATTGGACCCCCTCGAAAACGAGATAGCATATCTCAAGGGGCTATTCCTAAGCAATTTCCTCTTTTTTCTCCAACCTGTGAGGTTTAATGTAAGCTCTATACAGGTTTCTGACCTTTATCTGAACATATACAAATATCATCAAATAAAAGATGACAACATGTACTCTACCACAAAGTAATTGTTTAATTTCCAAACTTTTGGAGTGTAGTGTAGTGTAGCCAAAAATATAATTAGATTCCTTGCCTTTGTGCTTCAGTAGTGTTGCTAGATAAGACTGGATGATTCAGCCAGCAGCACCACAAAGCTGCAGCTGAGAGAATACACTGACTTATATAACTAATGGTTAAGGTGATCACTCCATAACCTTTGCACTGCTGTTGTGTACAATACTGCTTTGCACATACTGTATATTACATTACACGTCTCTTGATCTAGCTTCTTTTATACATCTGCACATTACATACTGTAATCACTGCTACCACACTGTACAAACTACTGTGTGTGTCTCTCTCTCTCTCTCTCTCTCTCTCTCTCTCTCTCTCTCTCTCTCTCTCTCTCTCTCCCTCTCTCCCTCTCTCTCTCTCTCTCTCTCTCTCTCTCTCTCTCTCTCTCTCTCGTTCGTCGTCTGGCTCTGGAACAGATTCATGGGCCAGAGCTTTGATCCTTGGGAGCGCTACAGAGAGATGGAGGGAATTCAATTCAAATTAGCTTTATTGGCATGGGAAACATGTTTACATTGACAAAGAAAGTGAAATAAATAATAACAGGATTTCTTTTTTGTTTTGTTTACAGTAAGCATTACACACAGACATGTGAAGGATCTTATATTTATTTTGGTGTTTGTGCTACATTTGTTGCCCTTTTCAAGAGGTCACGTGTAGCTGCAGTGATTGCAGTATCTAACAGATATGGGAGTTTATCAAGGTTGGATTTGTTTTCAAATGCTTTGTGGGTTGTAAGGGATTTTTTACATGTACTATGTATTCTCCCATTCTGCCTGTCTGCATGGCATGTCCATTTTCAGAGTGTAACAGTAGATTTCCATGGAGTAGCTTCATGGAAATTCCCGTGGGATTGTTGAGTCTGACTGTCCTGTTTGTGAACACTAGGCCCTGGATTGAGGGCCTTTTGTTCATGGACAGTGATGGAGTGCAGACTCATTATCAATGTTGTGACTATGTTGACACTATGTCAAATGTACAATGTGAAAGTTTGGTGTCAGTCTCTGAAAGCTTCCCATTGAGGTTAATTAGGCTGCCCAACTCCAGTTGTTAAAGATCTTTTAATAAATATTATACTTACATTTAAAGCAAGTTGCTATCTTGAGTCTCATTGAAATCCACAACAGGGTCTGTGTTATCTGGGGGAAATAATTATGTTTCTTATGTGGTCATACTTTTGATAGAAGGTTAGGAGGTGCAGCTCTGTTTCCACCTTGTTTTGTTGCCAGAGGGCACACAGCCTTTCTTCTCAGGAGAGCCAGGTCTGTGCTCCGTGACACTATGGCGATATGCACCATCTAGTTGTGCCTGGATGTTGAGCTGCCCCAGTAAACCCAACTTCATGGCACAATTCAGATGGGACGCAGAGCTTTCATGCTTCGCTGTTCTTTCTGACGGATCTTTAATGTCTTTGAATTCAGCTGATACCCCAGTCTCCACCAAAAAGCATATATGGGCAACAGAACGGTGCATGTTTCGAGGTGCTAGCGGTTAACCATGTCTTTTTGTTAAACCTTTCCTCTTTGAAGTACGGGTCACTTTACCCCCAGCCTGAAGCTGGACTACTAAGTCTTCTGGTCTGTGGCCCTAAACGTTTTATCTCCAACTTCTCTTCCAATGGCAATGTACTAAACTGCACGGTCAACAAATAGTCTGCATGATTCATTGTTAGCTAGCTAGCATTAGTGATAGACCTAACAGTAGATGAACTGAATTGCTTTGTAATAGTTTCCTGTCACAACATGAGCGTTTCATATTTTTTCGGCACCTGTTGCTAGGTAGAATTCACCCAATATCATTATTTGTGGGAGGTTTTCCCTGTGTACGCCAGTCATGCTCAGTCCCCTAACGATGGGGTCCCACGGCAGAGAGATAGGATAGGGAGCGCAGTCCACAGCGTGAGCACACACACACACACAAACTAAAGAAATTGCTCCAAAACACCATTATATGGATTGTGTGTAAAGTGTATTATACTTATACACACCAATTTCACAATTGAATCACTATTTTGTATTAAATATAAAATACATGTTACCACAACGTTCAGATGTAACGAGCATCTTGCACCACAGCGCCACCTGGTGGGGCACTGCCCCACCTGCCCCTAATGTAAAAACACCACTGCTTTTAGGTGGAATTGTTTTGCTCTCTCTCTCGCTCTGTATTGTTATAATGTACCCAGTGTGTTTATGGGTCTTACATTTTTCTATAATGACAAGCTCAAACAAATAACTACCCCTTGTTTTCTTAACACCTGCACTGTGATTCCTGTAGTCAAGCTGCCATTGAAAAACATTCTTTTTCAGCCATTCTTTTTATTATATCCTGCTTCATCTGCTGATCACTACGAGATGAGACCGTAAATATGGATGAGCCTGTTGCGTTTTTTCTTTTTACCTGTTTCTGGAGATTTGTGTTGAGCCTAAAGCAGTTTAGTGGTGGAGCTTTTCATGAATCTTCGGTCTGTGTTCAATTATTCAGTGCGGTTCTACACTGGGGAGATCAACAAAAGAGCAGAGAGAGAGAGGGGGGTGTGAGGGGGGCGTAGAAGTGGACCACAGATGATCAGTCATGATGAGGGATCTCATGCGTCCCACCAGTTGCGTAACAAGTGTGTACTGGGCCCTAATACGAGATGGCCAGAGTGGGCTCTTGGGAGCGGGAAAAAAAGTTCTGTGACTTTTTGCGCAATTGATGCCTAGTTTATGTAACAGACTTCTCTTTGCATTGTGTTATTAAACTCTCGGAGAGCAGTTTCACAGTCAGTTTCACACTGTTTATTCTGTCACTGTTAATCAAAATAATATGCAGGTGTTTCATTAGGCAGTATCAGCTAGACACGAACGGTCGTTGTCGTTGGTTGCGCTCGTACAGACTGGGCATGTCGACCGAAGTCTCAACCACACAAATATAATTCTTATAACACCATTTTTTTTACCTGTTAATAAAAATAATATGCAGGTGTTTCATCAGGCATTATCAGCTAGACACGAGCGGCCGTTGTCTGTGCAAAGAAAATAGGGAGGTATTTGTTAGCTAGTGTACTGTTGCTAGCTTAACATTCAATTCGACGATTAACATAAAATATATAATAGAGAACTTTATAAAACATGTAACAGTTTCTGAATTAATCGTTATTTAAATTTGATTTAGAAATGTAACATTGAGGTATTAGTATATATTGTAGAGACTTGAGATCTTATCATGAATATGATAGGATGGTTCAAGAGCTGTGGGCCCTAATGCAGCTGCATTACCTGCATATATGGTATTTACGCCACTGCGTCTCTCGATCTCTCTCTGTAACCCTGCCACGTTTCCTGTAACCACAAAAGTGCCACAGTGCCCTGGTCCATACCCTCCATCTTCAATTTGTATACTTTGTATTTGGCCAACTTGGCAGAGAGGGAGAGGGAGAGAGAGAGAGAGAGATTAAATCAGTAGGAGGGTTTCTGTGGTTTCTAGGAAGTTCTTGAGGGGAGCAGACTCAATGTCAATTTCTCAATGTATCACTATCTGGCTACAGGCTGTAATGTCATTATTGATGAATGGTCTTTATTGTCATTGATATAGTACAGGTACCATACAACGAAATTTGGGATGGTACCTGTACTATATCAATGACAATAAAGACCAATGACAATAAAGACCCAATTATTGATGTAGCCTACAAGGGATTTAGGGCAATATATCTCACCTTTTCCCTCATCAAATCTCAGTAAAAACAACAACTGTATATTTAGGCATTTTTATAAATGTTTTCCTCTCCAAGATACAGTATCTATGCATGCAAAAGTTGAACATCCCTGGAATATCCTTATTACGATATCTCTCACACCTGTCTTTATTTTTTTTATCTTTTATAAAGTGATTTGGTCTCCCGTTTCAATATGTATATTGTTGTTAATCCTCTAGGCCCAGTATTTCTCAACCTTTTTTCAGTCACGGGAGCCTTTAAAAGTATGCAAAATCGATGTCGAATGTATTAAAAACTCTGCATCCCTCTGACAGGCAACACACGCATGCGCGCACACACACACACACACACACACACACACACACACACACACACACACACACACACACACACACACACACACACACACACACACACACACACACCATTAGTGGTTATTGAGTGAGAGGTGGGGTAAATGTGACTTACTATCAATGGGAAACCTGCGCCTGCGACAATGCACACAACCGTCCACAACAGACACGGAGCTCCTGGTCCACAGCCCTCAGTCGCTCCCTGTACTTGTTCTTGAGTTAAGTTCGGCTCGAAAACCACATCTTCAATATCTGCATATCATCGATTCGCCTTCCAATTGTACTGTCTGACAGCGGAACCGTTGCAATTTCTTTTGCTGCTTGTGGGCAGTAGCATTTTGTTGACAATAGCTTTGCATGCTGGGTATAGGACCGTCTCGGCTATCGTGTGTGGCTTCCTATCCTTAGCTATTATCTTGGTGACTAGATAGCTAGCCTCCGGTGCTTTCTCTGACATTCTTGCACACTTCATCATCACTTGCTCTTATTGGTTGTGTTTGCTTTTAAAACGAATAAAATCCTCTGCACCCTTGCTGGCTAGTGACTGATGATTTATTGTCATTTCATACCACATACCAGGCA
Source organism: Nansenia antarctica (assembly GCF_963989245.1). Classification (NCBI taxonomy): domain Eukaryota; kingdom Metazoa; phylum Chordata; class Actinopteri; order Argentiniformes; family Microstomatidae; genus Nansenia; species Nansenia antarctica. The sequence goes on from NC_137674.1 coordinate 11,045,521, forward strand.
CATAGGGAGAGGGCATGATGGATCCCCGGTGAAGATGAAACCATGTAGCTGTCATTGTACTTTGTCTTTTCTATGTCTTGCTGCTGGCCTCTACTACCATCGCTGCTGTCTTACCACTGGATGATGTGAAGTTGATGCCTCAGATCCGGAGTTATTTGATTCGGGAGCCTTTCTTTAAAAAAAAAAAAAAAACGTTCCATGCCAGTTTCATATGCTTCACGCGTTGACGTTGTGACATGGGGAAAGGGGCATGTGAGACAAATGTTGACTATGTATGAGCCGGCTAATGTTTTTTTGCTATCCAGGATCAGATCGATATGTCTTCTTTTGAGCTGGTATTTCAAAACCTTATCAGATAGGATCATTCTGGTCCAGATAACACAAGATGAAGATGACACGATGACATGGCCCTAGAGTCCTCTGCATGATGTGTCCTGTCAGCTGCCACATCAGAGACAATGATGAATATTGACGCACGCACGCACACGTGCACACACACACACACACAGAGGGACACACAGTTGTGTCAGGTCAAGCATACTCTTACAGTACTAGCAGGTGTTGGCATGGCATCTGATATAGACTAGGGCCCAACAACATGTTGTTTGAAGTAGCAACAGCTTGGCAGACAGACTCAGATACCTAGAAACAGATTGTCTTGCATTACATTAAGTCATGTGCTCTTGCATACAGCACTAACAGGTATGAAATAGAGCTGAGGATTTTCAGCCAGACTTGAATATTTATTGGAATTGTCTCAATTGTTCATTCTCTCTCTCCTTTTCTGTCTCACCCTGCTTCTAGAACATAGAATGTGTGTGTGTGTGTGTGTGTGTGTGTGTGTGTACAAGAGTGATATCACCAGAGAGAGGGTTAGACAGAGGCATTAATCAGCATCAGGGTGAAGAGCCAAGCCCTAATTGAGGGTGTTAGCACACACATGCGTGTGTGTGTGTGTGTGTGTGTGTGTGTGTGTGTGTGTGTGTGTGTGTGGAGAGATGTCTTGCCATCAGACTGACTGTCTTCTAGGCCCTGATCATCGACATCAGTCCACACCACAGGCTCAGGCTGCTACAACTGCAGCAGACACTATTGCATTAGAACTGAGGCTATTGCCTCATATCAAACTCTCACTTTGCATCTCAGTAGTGTATTTAACACAGCAGTCAACATAACAGCAGGCCACCCTGTCTCTCCTCCACTCCATCGACCTCTCTCTGCCTCCCCACCTCTCATCCCCTCCCTCTCTCTGCCTCCCTATCCCACCTCTCCTCCTCTCCATCTCCCTCTCTCTGCCTCTCTACCCCTCCACTCCTCCCCTCCATCTCTCCCTCTCTGCCTGACTGCCTCTCTACCCCTCTACTCCTCCCCTCCATCTCTCTCACTCTGTCTCTCTCTCTGTCTCTCTCTCACTTTCTATTACCCCCATCTCTTTCCCTTTAGATGGCTCATACATCTGTAACTTGATCGACAGCTATTGTGGGAACGAGTTTACAGATTATTGCATCATCATTTCTCTATGTTGCATCTTTGATATCTAGGCCTCTGTTGATCTCCCTCTTGACTGTTAAATGACAGATTTCTCATTGAATGTCAGATCCCTCCATCTACTCACCTCAGAATATGCAAGTGTAATGAAATGAAATGAAATGTAGTTATTCTGAATGTTACTTTTCTACTGAAATAATGTTGTTGCATTATCTGGGGTGAGAGAGGGTAAGGCATGGTGAGAGAGGGTAAGGTTGGGGGCAGAGGGTAAGGTTGGGGTGAGAGAGGGTAAGGTTGGGGTGAGAGAAAGTGTAAGGTTGGGCTGAGAGAGGGTAAGGTTGGGGTGAAAGAGGGTAAGGTTGGGGGGAGAGAGGGTAAGGATGGGGTGAGAGAGGGTAAGGTTGGGCTGAGAGAGGGTAAGGTTGGGCTGAGAGAGGGTAAGGTCGGGCTGAGAGAGGGTAAGGTTGGGGGGAGAGAGGGTAAAGTTGGGGTGAGAGAGGGTAAGGTTGGGGTGAGAGAGGGTAAGGTTGGGGTGAGAGAGGGTAAGGTGGGGTGAGAGAGGGTAAGGTGGGGGTGAGAGAGGGTAATGTTGGGGTGAGAGAGGGTAAGGTGGGGTGAGAGAGGGTAAGGTTGGGGTGAGAGAGGGTAAGGTTGGGCTGAGAGAGGGTAAGGTTGGGGTGAGAGAGGGTAATGTTGGGCTGAGAGAGGGTAAGGATGGGGTGAGAGAGGGTAAGGATGGGGTGAGAGAGGGTAAGGTTGGGGTGAGAGAGGGTAAGGTTGGGCTGAGAGAGGGTAAGGATGGGGTGAGAGAGGGTAAGGATGGGGTGAGAGAGGGTAAGGTTGGGGTGAGAGGGGTTTAGGACCACCCCAAGGACCACCCAATGTAATAATCTCTCTCTGACTCCAGCCCCAAGAAATGTCTGCAGAGTGCTGTGTCACTCTCATGGTAGCAGAGGGCCGTTTAGTCTGATGGCTGGGCTATTTCCCCTTTAACGCAGCCCTCTCGCATCCTATCTGACACACAGAATGGGGCTAAGCAGATCTGGGCTGGCTCCACATTTGACAGCAGTCTGCATGGCCTCTTCACAGGACAAACGCTGCCGTCTCTTTCCCAGCACCAGGATAATACACGCACACACACACACACACATTTTAATCATTTATTTCTGTCCACATAGAAACAAGTATACAAGGACACAAATACTGAAGGCACAGATGGGATGCATTCACAAACAGACATGGACAATGTCTTTCACATACAACAGGACAAGACTCACGGGTACAAGTAACACCGTCTCCGCCATATTTGGCGGCTGCCAATAATCGCAGAGACAGAGCAATACTTGCTGAGCCTTTTTGCTTCTCCCTTGGACATTCCCAGTAGACGTAGTCCTCTGACAACCAATCTGTGCACATGTCCAAGACTGCCAAATATAAAGACTAATAGCGTACACCTATAGCCTAGCTCTGAGATGGTGTCTACAAGCTGCTGGTATTTCATGACCTTAGTCATGAAGGCTTCCTCTAGGCTTATATCAAAGGTGCATGCTACCTCTAATACAGACACCTCTCTGGACTCTTCATTAACAACAACAACATCTGGTGTGTTAGCAGACAACTGTGAAAAGTGACATTGGTCATTACAGAAATTGAACATGGATGCATTGACACAAGCATGTGTATACATTTTCACTGTAACTGGGAAGTGGAGTGATATGTCCTTTACTATTAGGCTCACAATTCTGTCACACACACACACACGTGCACACACACACACACACACACACACACACACACACACACACACACACACACACACACACACACACACACACAGGCCAAGCAGCCCTGTCTCTACCAGTGTGAGGATGATTTAACTGGGTCTGTCAATTTTCCAGCAACACCCCAATGTCTTCCTCTCCTCTCCTCCTCCCTTCCTTCTCTGTCTCTCTTAAACAAATTGATGCCAGCAAATTTTCCAGAAATGAAAGAAAATGTCAGGTTTTTTTGGAAAGGATACTGGTCATTTCTTAAGTGTTGGAGGAAGGTTGGACCAGACCAAGGTTGTTATTGATGGGAAAAGTAAAACATGGCAGTCAGTGTGATGAAAGCCTTTTTGAGAAGAGGTCTTTGAGAGGTTATTCTTTATTAATGAACAGAGTGGACAGTAATATCAATTCCTGCCACTCGGATACATCATTGTGACTTGAATGCAGGATCAAGTATGGCATTCAGCACTGGAAACCTGCCCTCAACGCTGCAACAAGGGATTTGGTTTGGTTCTCAACATGATCTCTGTGATTATCTTCTACCTGTCATCGTATGAGCTGTTTATGGCCAGTTTGCTGTTATACCACAGAGGAGCTCTATAGTTTGTGTTGGGCCGACAGTATGTGGTATTGATACTGTATGAGGTAGGATACAGTCAGGAGAAAGAATAGTGCACACCCCTGTCCTCATATCTCCTCTCTCTCGTCTCTCCATGGCCCCTAATTCTTCAATATTTCTATTTCAGTTGTTTCAAAGTGTGTCAGTTAGCAGTGGTAGGTCAAATATTGAGTGTGTGGAGATGCATTAAGTATCTCTAGAGGAGCTGTACATGATGGCAGAGAGGAGCAACTTAGAGAGCAGAGGGGTGGGTGTGTGTGTGTATGTGTGTCTGTCTGTCTGTCTGTGTGTGTCTCTGTGTGTCTCTGTCTGTGTCTTTTCTGTGTCTCTGTGTGTGTGTCTGTCTGTGTCTCTCTGTGTGTGTGGATCTTTAAGAAGTTAGGACCACTGGAGCCCAGGGCTTAATTACGGCTAGGAGACAGATTTAGGCCTCAGTGCTGCATCTGCCTCATCACACACACACACACACACACACACACACACACACACACACACACACACACACACACACACACACAGCTATGGCTGTCCTTGGATGTTTTATGAGTCACTCCCTGACTGGATACCTTTTGAAAAAAGGAGGGAGGGATGACATAAATAAAGAGGAGAGGAAGAAATAACAATGGATAAAAAGCAGAAAAGAACAAGTCAAAAGAGACAAAGAGAGAGAAAGAAACAGAGTGAAAGGGAGCATACGGCACTCTGAGAAGTGAGACAGATAGAAAGCGGGCCAGCAACAAAGGAAAATGAAGTCCTATCAGGAATCTCTTTCAGTCGGGACTGTACATCTGGGATATTCCATTTCTGAGCAGTGAGGTTATGAAACAGTAATGAGGAGAGGAGAGGGGTAGAGAGCGGAGGAGAGTCTGAGGGTAAGAGAGAGGAGATGGGAGGAGAGTGGAGCACGGGGCTGTCGAGCCTGATAAAGTCTCCTCCAGATTTACCTCAGCCCTGGGAAAGAGGTCGAGACCAGGGATGGAGAGGTTCAACTTCACTCCGAGAAGGAATAGAAAAAGAAAAGTTCTTTGTTATGTATGAACAATACTATATACATTCTATTTAGGCCAGATTTACTTAGCTTTCAACATTTGCAGCTGCTATCCCCTAGAGAGATAAGGATATGAAAGTTCCAGGGTTTTAGAAAAGAGTGACAGTGTCCAAAAAATGTTACTGTATAGTTTCACCAATCCCAAAATTGGAATAAATTGCTCATAATTTTCTTCATTAACTTGCTCTGATTCAACCTCACAAACTCGGCAAACATTTCTTAATTTGTCACTATATCATAACTGCAATGTCAGTTTTGAATCTGTTTACATCATACAAGTCATACATCATGGTCATTCACATGGCTGCGTGTGTGGGGCCGTAACAGTGGGTTTCTCAGTACCGGTATACTGTCTGAGAGGGAAATTACTTTGGAGTCTCTCAAACTTCTTGGTAGACTTCTTGTTAAACAAGTTTATATACGCTTTCAGATACATGACAGTTATACAATATTTCTGATGCATCATCTGGCAAAGCTTTTATTTGCTCAGCACTATATGGACACATCCATATATTGCAGGTGCACACACACACTCTCACACACACACACACACACACACACACACACACACACACACACACCCACACCCACAGCATCTGCCATAGGTTAACCACACCCCTGTGCTAGTAAATCAATCCCCCACTGTTAGGCTGAGCATCGATAAACCAACAGTAATTTCTGCTGTGTCGGTAATAGTTCAAAACCATAAAAGGTGGACAGCACTAAAATCCACATGCCTATAGTTTGTGACTATGAGAGAGGATATAAGACATAGTCAAAGTTAGTCAGCACATTCGACATAGCCTTGGGTGTAGGGTATTTACAGCATCTTTGTGAAAGGGACATTAGAGAGAGAGCACTGATGCACTGATGCTGAAACACATTGGGAGCCTTTTTTTATGTTTTCTGTATGTCTGTTTTCATTATAACATTTTAATCAAATACTTTTAGCAATATCTTCGATGGAGTCTTTGGAGTTTATACAACCTCTCTGGGCTACTGTTCGTGTTTTGGCACGCAGTCCCCTTAAAGTCTGGTACACACACAACGATTTTCTGAATCTTAACAGATTTTTTATCTGAGAGAGACCCCACACAAACATCATGGATTGAACAGTTTTGATCGTATTGTGTGTGGTGTGCTCCGATATTCCCAATACAGCACACCACATACATAAAGATCTGTCCTACGAAAGTCTAGAGTCTCGTCCTCCATGCCAGAAATCTCACGTGATCAGGGTAGTAGTACCCTGATTGACCTGTACGAGGCAGCCATGTGCGACAGGGCAAATAAAGTGCCGAAGAACGAAAAGAAGAAGACGCGTCAGTCAGCTCGCTTCTTGATTGACTACATTCCATTTCACGTTACAATCGGACTCGGGAGTTGTCTGTTCTGCCCACACAAATATTGAACGCGTTTAATATTTACGATCGTCGACCCCGACCATTTTCCGAGCAGATTGTCGGGAGGAATTGACTCTTAACACACGACAGGATGATCTTGTAGGATAATCTTTAGAGCCATCCGATAATCGGCCGTTTGCTATCCTTGGTCGGAAGGGGGGAAATCGGGCCAAAATCTGCCAGATTATCTTTGTGTCTACCAGGCTTTAGACCATCTTAACGTGCTTGTGTGTTTAGACATCCAAGGACCTTTGTTAGTACCTTTTCAAAATATGCTCTTCTTGTGGGTGGAGACAGTGAACGTTCTAGAAGACAAACATGACCCCAGCTTCTCAATGACTCTCACAGCATCACCCCGTAGCTTCACCAAGTCCAATTACTTCACAAGATCGTGTTTTTCCAAAAAGGGGAGAGGTCCTCGTTAATATGCAGAGCAGGGGAAATACAAATGTCACATGTCTCTTTTTCATAAGTAGGACATGAAATATTCATGACTACAGAGAGCTGTCTGGGAGAGAGGATGAAGGTAGAGGGGGGGGGGGGGGGGGGGGGGGGGAAGGAAAGAAAGGAGGGAAGAGTGCCTCGCTGTTTTGAGACTGATGTTTGAGGAGGACAGCATCCTCCTCTCTCTCTCCCCCCCCTCAGCAGCCCTCTCATGGAGTCCCTCTCTCTCCCCCCCCCCCTCAGTCTCCCCCCTCTCTCTCACTGGGGTCAGCAGTACTGCTCTCAACATCTGTTAGCTCCCCTTTGACCTCTCTCCACCTGTCTCTCTCTCTCCCTCCCTCCCTCTCTCTCTCTCAATCTCTTTCTCTCCCCGAAAAAAGCTAAGACCAAAGAGACGTGCATGTATACCTTTCTATCCTCGCTCTCTTGATGTTTCTCTTGATGTTCCTTCTGAAGCTGCCTCTTAAGTGCTGTCAAAGAAGTGTCCGGTGTGCTGGGTGGGAGTGTAGAGAAGGCAGTAGCAGTCCTAACTGAAACAAC